>NC_053434.1:87488049-87788049 GCF_007990345.1 Gossypium hirsutum | reverse complement strand
TCTAGCTTTCTTTTCAGTGTTTTCTATTTGTTTTCAAAGAAAACGGAGGAAAAAACGATGAGAAATGTATGTTTACTAATTTCCAACTCCATGCTTGTCAAAGTGGAAATATTTCCTTTATTTTAAATAAAATTTGACCTTTTTTAAATAGATTTTTTATCCTTAAAATTTAGTTATTTTCCATTTGGTTTCTGAGAAAGTTAATGAGCCAGGTTTTTTTCTGAGAAAGTTAATAAACTGTTCAGTTTGTGTGGTTTCTATAGGTGAACTTAATTCTTTCATAAGAAGATGATTAGATTGTTCTTTTTTAGTTTTTAGATGAAACAATTGGATTCTGTTGCTTCCTTATGTCTATGTATATGTGCATGTAGTTGATGATAAATATTCTCTGGCATACTGATTTCTAAACTTAGAGGGTATAATATATTTTGGTTATAGGTCTTCGGTGGTTTGAAATGTTATAGGAATCTTCTTCCTTTCATGGTCTATTTGCATTTTAATTTGAAGTGAGACAAAAATAACTTGTCCTTTAGTGCAGCAAATGACCACTGCTTAAATTATTAGCTTTGATTAGGCTGTTTTCTGCTCTCTAATTATGAATATAATTAAAGTGTATTTACTGCATGTGATTCTTTAGTTCTACTTCAGTAATACTGAACAAATATTTACATGCCATTCTGATGATTACAGTTTAAGCTGCTTTAGTGTGGTTATTTTGGTGCAGAATGGTGACAATGAATGTTCAGAGCTTCTAACATTTCTTTCCTTCTTGTTAACTATGAATTTACTAATATGAATTACAGACTACAATTGAGACAGACTAGCATATATAGTTTTAAATGCCATACTATAGTAATAGTTGATTCAATCTAATACCGATGTGAGATAATAATTAATAACATCCTTAAAATGTAGGAAGATCTTCCTTCAAATGATTATTGCTAGCGTGGTTTCGGCAGGAGTCATATGAAAAGAAAATGGAGTCCATTTATTCTCTCAAACTCACTCGAACTTCCTTTCTTAATTATTTTATTCTGCTTGTGGCTTGGTATATATCAATGTGCTTTGGCGTTGTCTATGTTATGAAATCCATGTATTACCTTCACCAATTTCTATTTAGTTGTAAAACTGTACTTAAAATTCGTTCCATGTAAAAATTGGACCTCATATTGTTGAATGAATTGCATGCTTATGCCCTTGTTATTTGTTATTTATTTTCTTTTGCTCGTGCTTTGGCTCGTTCTTTTGCTTAAAATGCGGCTGTCTATCACTAGGTGGATTGGCTGATTGACTGTGATTCCTTTGTAGGTATTGGACTGTTACCTACCGATTTGCTCGAGACATAAATCGTTGGCAAGCTGAATCTCTAGTTGCATTTCAAGAGGTATTTTATAGTTGCAATTCCAGTAAATTGGACTGTTTTTTTATGGTTTACTCCATAGTAATGTTTTGTGAAAAAAGTGATGTATTTCTTTTAATGAGAGGTTTGCCGCGTAACTTCCTTTCTTAATAATAAAAACTCCTCCTCTTCTTTTTCTTGTGTTACCTATTTATACATAAATATAAACAAATGATAACATTTATTTGCAATAAATTCCTTATTAAAAATAAGATTCTATATTTGCTTAATTAAGTAAGGTCAACAAGCTTTTATATTCCATAAAAAATTTATGTTTTATAGAATTGTTTTTTTAGGAAATTATTAAAAAATAAAAAGACTTTTACAAAATGAATATACTTTAATAAATTATTTACTAAAAAATTTTAAATTAGTATAAAAGTATTATTATTTATATCAAGTAAAAATGAAATAATCTTTTTTATAGAATTAATACAAATAAATAATTTCTAATTATTTATAAATTTTAAAATTAATTTAATTATAATATAAATTATTATTTATTTTTATTCGTATTTATTTATCCAACACCCAAATGTGGTAATAGAGTTTTGGTTTTCGAGTAATCTACATTTGAAACAATTCCCAATCTCCAGTGTCAAAAACATGGCCGTTGGTTCAGAAGGTCCAATATGATTCCCATTTATATACTCTCATTGGAAAATCTTTTCTCAACTCTCAATATTTCACAACAATGACATATATTTGAGTTGACATCATATCATTGGACATACCTGCATGTTTCTCGTCTATATCTTTGAAATAAGATATTTCATTAATTAAGTTCTATGTGTTAAATGAAAGAATATTTTTATTTTGGATAATTTTTATAGGTATTTAATAGAGAGTAAATTCCATTTCTTTATTATATTTCATTTAAGATTATATTATCTTATCAAATAATCTATTTATATTCACTATGTAGTTTTAATTAATATACTAAACAAAATTTATAACTTAAATTATAACTTTTTTCTGAAAATCTAATTACGTTAATTAATCCATAATTTTAAACTATTACCAACTTAAAGGTAATCCGTTAAAATCGTAATTAAATGAAGGGGTTGAATGCTTGAAAGTGCTTCTAAAAATTATGATTGAAAGGAAAACAAATATTCATTGTTATTATGATTGACAGTGCTTCTAAAAATTCTTTAAAGAAAAATGTGGTTTGTTAATGTTAAATTTGTAACATTGTTGTCAAAAAATACGGTTAAGATTCTAAACTAGTATTGTTCATTTTTCTTTGATAGTGTGATATTGCTTTCTATTGAAGCGGCTTGTTTGATTGCTTCCTCCACCCACAGTTGAGCGTCTTCTTTTCACGCAATCACTGTAAGTTCTTTGGCAATTAAATTATTTAATTAAGAATTTTTTTATAGGTTGTTATTATCTAGTTGATGCTGGATACACAAATTGTGAGGGATTTCTTGCACCTTTTAGAGGACAACGTTATCATTTGAATGATTGGCGTCAGGGTTATCAGCCAAGTACTCCGCAAGAATTTTTTAATATGAAACATGCCTCGGCACGTAATGTTATTGAAAGATGCTTTGGGTTATTAAAAATGAGATGGGGAATACTTAGGAGTCCATCATTCTATCCTGTGAGGGTGCACAATAGGATAATTATTGCATGTTATTTGCTCCATAATTTTATTCGAACCCATATGAGTATTGATCCTATTGAAGCGGAGGTGGGAGAAGGATTACCTACTAATGTGGTAGATGACGATGAACCGAATATCGTCAATATTCATCCATCGGATGCTTGGGCTACTTGGAGGATGGAGCTAGCCAACCAAATGTTCGATGAATGGCAAGCATCTAGAAACTAGTTAGGTTTAGGGAGAAAATTAGTTTGAGTTCATTTGTTTATGTTATTTTATGTATCTAGTTTGAGAAACTTTGGTGGTGTTTTTGAGTTTTTTGTATTGTACCAAACTTGTTGAAATATAATTTGATTTCTTTTCATTCATCATGTGTTATAATTTTATACAGTGTTGAGTTTTTTATTCATGATATTGAACTCAATTTTAATTTTATAAAGTGTTCACCTTTTGATTCATGATATTAAACTTAATTTTAATTTGTTTTTTTCTTAAGATAATTATGTCAGGTGTTTCGGAATCAAATGTTCCTTCCCAATCATCTCGAGGATCCAAAAGGAAATGAGTTCCAGAAGAAGATGCAGCACTGGTTTCCTGCATGGTGGACTTGCACAATGTTGGGACATTTAACGCTGATACGGGGTTCAAAGCCGGTTACTTAAACGAGTTAGAAAAAATGTTAGAGAAGGCTTTACCCAAGCGATGTTGAAGGCAAGACCTAATATCGAGTCAAGGATTAGGTTACTAAAAAGAGATTGGTCAATAGTGTATGACATGCTTAATGGCCAAAACAATAGCGGTTTTGGTTGGGACGACCATAGGCAGGTCGTTGTTGCTGAAGATGCAGTTTGGGACTCTTATTTAAAGGTAAGAATGAGTTCAACTCTTGATTATCCTATTCTTACCAAACTTATAACTAATATGATTTCCTCGTTTTTATAGAGTCATAAAGAAGCCGGTCAGTTCAGACATCGTAGTTTCCCCTACTACGACTAACTTACTGCCATATACGCAAAAGATCGAGCAACTGGGAAAGACGCTCAAACAGCCGCTGACGTTCTTGAAGAAATAAATGCTGAGGATGTACCTTCTGCAGATATTAATGAAGACAGAAACGAATACTATGATTGTGATGCTAATGTCTCTTTGGATGACATGGATGTTTCTGCCACGGAGCCGCAAACAGACAAAAACCAAGGGGGTTCCTCATCTTCAAAGAGGAAAAAAAAGAATTCTGATGCAACTGGTCATTTTTCTTCTTCAGTTACTGATGCTGCCACTTTATTGGCTGAAAACATGCGGGCCATTGGCGAACAAATTAGTAGGAGTATTGCCTCCGATGTGGTAGTTCACCAGGGCATCCAAGAAAAAGCGGCAAATTTATATCCAACCTTATGTGAAATAGAAGGTTTAAATGTGGATGAACGGTTTCAAGCATTGACTAAAATTCCAGATCATCCAACTCAAATGGTAGTTTTCTTTAGTTTACCTTCTGATGTACGATTGGAATGGGTCAGAAGATTTCTTGCTAACCATTAAGATTTATGGTTTTGTTGATGACATTTTCGTAACTTTTTCTGTTTGTAATATTTGGGATGGTATGTCATATAACTTTTTGATGTGGCAAAACTGTATAACATTTGGATTGTGACATAGAATTTCATGAATCTCATTTAACCTTTTGTTAATATTCATTGTTATTATGTTTATGCAAAATACAATTCTAAAGTTATTTATTACTGCTAATATTTTTTTATTGTAGAATAATTAACTTATTTGTTCCACAAATGATATTTTAGCACATTAAATATGTATTGCAGTTTAATAATAATACAGTATATTATAAATTATATTTAATAATAATTATTTAAATTATATTTTATAGTATTATATATTATGATTTTAGTAAATTCATATAAGAATAAGAATTTTATTTAATTATTTATTATTATTAAATTATATTTAATAATAATTATTTTAAATTATATTTTAGTATTATATATTATGATTTTATTAGTAAATTTATATAAGAATATTTATTAACAATTTTATTAAATTATATATTTTATTAAATTATATTTTATAACAATTATGTTAAAATATGATTAAATTATTTATTATTTATATTAATAATCTTATTAAAATTTAATAACAATAACAATAATCATCTACTTTAAAAAAATTCTGCTAAGGGTATTCTAGTCATTTTAACTTTTTTCCTTATGCTATTACACCTCTATTCCATTCAACCAAACACAAGAATACCATTACGCCTCTATTCCATTACATTCAACCAAACAAAAGAATTACCTATTACGCCTCTGTTCCATTACGCCTCTATTCCATTACAGCGAACCAAACGTGTTGTAAAATCTATTTTTGAGGAATTAAATTGTAGAATAGTAAAGATTTAGATTTTAAGGACTAAATTGTAAAAAAATATAAAATTAGAATATAAAAGACTATTTTCTTCGACAATGAAGAGAGCTTCCTCTCGGTTGCTCTGAAAGCTTCTCCTTTTCGTTTCTTCAACAGTAAATATAGTGAATAGAGCTATCTTACAGAAAAAAATTTAGTAAGACATTTTCCTTAAAAAACCTAATTTTATCCTCTCTTATTTTAAGACAATAATTTACTTTGATAATTTATTTTCCACTAAACCAACACCATATAACAATAAAAATATTTTATGAAAAATTTTCCATGCAAACAAACAGACACTTGGAAAAGAGTTGAAAGGTAAGATTTGAAACAACTACGCGTGACGTAATTTTGTAATGGGGGCAACTGGTATAGGGGCATAGAGTAGGGGCAGAGAATTTCCACTCAGATATGAGTATTTGTTTTTCTTGGATTTGAAGCCTTCAAGTGGATGGTGAGTCCTTTTGCAAAGGGGATAGGGGATGCAGGTGCAGAGGGGAGCGTGGACGAGAATGCTGGCTAGCTTTCTTTGGATCATGCTGATAATGGTCTATGTTGGAGGATGTTTGTAGCTGCTATAGTTTCATTTTATTTGCTTCTGTTTTATTTTACTTCTAGTCGGGTGATGCTGTGGCTTCAATTGTGCTGTTCTCTTTCGGATTCTTACAACAGGTGTTGTTTTGCTGTTTTTTGGGCTTCATTTGGCTTTGTTGTTTTTCAGTGTCGGCTTGTATAATTGTTCGGTGTTATTGTAGGTGCTATCTTTTAAGACAGTCAGTTGCTTTCTTTCTTTTTGATGAAGTAATGAATTTGTAAAAACAGTGAAAATACAGTTATATAAATACAAATTGTATTTAACTATTTGAAAATATCAGTAAATCTTAAATAATTCAGCACACCAGATATTTCCAAGATTAAAAACCAACGGTCCTTTTACCTCAAAATCCACCCAAGTAATTTTCCCTCGGATATAAAATGGACACTTCCCACAAGTTAGCCTAGGGAGCTCCCTCCCTATTCCAAAAACCAAACCCTCCTATCCAGGAAAGCCTTAATTAATTAGCTATCTCCCAACATCAAGTTTCTTCTTTCTTGTTGTAGCTTCGTTGCAATGGTTGGGCAATCAAGAAAATGGATGATATTGATTGCAACCACATGGATACAGGCTTTTACAGGGACCAACTTCGACTTCTCCTCCTACTCTTCCACATTGAAATCAGTTCTTGGGATATCCCAGCTTCAGTTGAATTATTTTTCTGTTGCTTCAGATATGGGGAAAGCTTTTGGTTGGTGTTGTGGTGTGTCTCTGATGTGTTTGCCATTGTGGGTTGTCCTCTTCATGGCTGCTTTCTTGGGTGTTTTTGGTTATGGAGTTCAATGGCTTGTCATTAAACAAGTCATTACCGTGCCTTATTTCCTGGTATGTTAAAAGTTCAAAGTTTTCTCAAATCTTTAGAGACTTCATGCGTAGTTTTAGTAAGAACTGGCAATGCTTCTTGCTTAAATCTGTCTATATATTTGTTTAAATTGCTTGCTTTCTAGGGTGGTTTATCTTATTTGTTTACAGTGTCGACTTATGAAGTTGTTCTGTTTTTCTTTTCCTTATAAATAAACTAGTGAACCTCACTCCTCCACATCAAACCAAGCATAACCACAAGAGTCGGTTCCTAGTATTAAATCCAAGGACGACTTCATTTTTAAGTGTCCGAATTTTATTCTAGTCATTTCATTAATGACATGTTTTTTTTAATACAAATAAAAATGTGACACCTAATCATGTTTATACGTTAGTATTTTGAAACTTTTATCTTTGTAATTTTTATTTTTAAAATAAATAAAAAATATATTTTTAAGATGATGTTGATTGAAAACCACCAGTTAAACTTCAACTGGAACAGTGTCTGTCAGGCAAGTAAACGACCTTTGAGCCTAACCTACCATTCTTGCATTGGCTGCTGCAAGCAAGGACACAATGTGTTAATTGTTTAATGATGTGCTGAGTTATGTAAAATCTGAATTTATGGCAGGTATTTGTTCTGTGTTTGGTAGCTGGTTGCAGCATCTGTTGGTTCAACACAGTATGCTTTGTGTTATGCATCCGAAATTTCCCAACCAACAGGGCACTTGCTTTGTCCCTCACCATCAGTTTCAATGGTGTAAGTGCTGCACTTTACACTCTGATTGCCAATGCAATAAACCCCGATGATGAAACCCTCTATCTCTTCTTAAACGCACTTGTACCTCTTCTTGCTTCCAGCTTAGCTCTCGTCCCCATCCTCCGTCAACCACCTTTGCAACTTCTGTCCACGGACACTACTAGTCGGGATTCCTTTATTTTCTTTGTCCTTAATGTTTTAGCTGTTTTCACCGGCCTATATCTTCTCCTTTTGAATTCACTTTCATCTAAGGCATCGAGGGCACTCATTCTCCTAGGGGGTGCCTTAATCCTTTTGCTCCTACCTTTGTGTTTACCAGGCATTGTATGTGGCAGGAGCTGGGCTCGTCGTACTGTCCATACCCCCGCCTTTTGTCTTGAAGGCCCCACCTTCAGCTCGTTTGATCCTGATGACTTTGATCAGCTCCATAAGGAATTGATTGGAAATGACAGAAATAATAATAGCTCGAGTGTCAATCCGTTTTCTGAAACAAACAAAGAAGGGTTGTTCGGGATGATAATGGAGAAAGGCAGGCTAACAGTGCTAGGTGAGGAACACCCGGCTAGATTGCTAGTCCGCCGATTGGATTTCTGGCTATATTATGTGGCCTATTTCTGTGGAGGGACAATAGGGCTGGTTTATAGCAATAATCTAGGCCAGATCGCCCAATCACTCGGATACTACTCCCAGATTAGTGCCATCGTGACTCTGTACTCCTCTTTCTCATTCTTCGGTCGTTTGCTATCAGCTGCCCCGGATTTCATGCTTTAGTACGTATTTATTGCAAATTGTGTATATTCTGTTTACAAGCTTGCTTCAACATCTCCAGTAATTGTGCGTCTCTTTGCATGTAAACTGCCCTTACTAAAGTTTGATAGTCTCTGTATATACATTCTTAGAACTCGGGAGTAATTCTGTACCAAAGTTGCTTTATAATGGAAGAAAGAACTCTAATATAAAGCCTTTAGAGTTCACTAATCTTGCAGGCCTTAGTAAAGTTCATACATGAGAGAAATTTGATGCACTAAAATCGTGAAATGACTTGCATGGTTCCATGTAGGCATTGAACTCGGAAATAATGAAAGCTTAAATGTTTTTTCAATGCAGCAAGTTGTATTTTGCACGAACAGGGTGGCTAGCAATAGCAGTGGTGCCAACACCAATAGCCTTCTTTTTACTTGCTGCATCAGGCGGTGAGGCGGCATTGCTGGCTAGCACAGCCATGATCGGATTAAGCTCCGGGTTCATATTTGCAGCGGCCGTTTCCATCACATCAGAGCTATTTGGTCCTAATAGTGTGAGTGTCAACCACAACATCCTCATCACCAACATCCCCATCGGGTCGTTCCTTTACGGTCTCCTTGCAGCATTAGTGTATGATTCTAATGTGAAAAGTTCCAACCAGGAGAACTTGTTGGAGGAAGCAATGGTGTGCATGGGCAGGGACTGCTATCAGCGGACATTCATCTGGTGGGGCTGCATTTCCCTCTTAGGCCTAATCTCCAGTTTGCTGCTGTTCTTAAGGACCCGACCTGCTTATTATGGCTACCAAAGGAACAGGAGTCGAACACAGGTTTCGTAGATTATAGAGCTATGTTGCTCGGATTTGAAGATGAGAATCAGATTCGGGTATGCTCATTTTTATTAAGTTTATATATATATATGTGTGTGTGTGTGTGTGTCATACACATGTTTGAGTGCCATACACAAGTATGAGCTAAGATGTTTGGGAGAAAATGAGAAGTCCTAGTTCCACACTCCCCTCGATTTTCATGTAATAAGATCTCTTATTTGTAATGCACTTAAAAGGATATTAGCATTCTAAACAAACCAAAGAAAATCAAAAGTGACAAATAATGTACTGAATTATATATATAATACAATTTGCAAAATGTCTTAGGGATGGAAGGTTTATCACGTAACATGAGCAACATTTATTAGAATTAAACCCAAACAATTACTAAAGAAAGTAAACACATTGTTAATAGGTCATAACTTAAGTTTAATAAATTAGTATATGATTTGGCTAGCGAATTATCAAAATATTTAGATTAAAAGACATTCAAAATTTTAATTACTTACTCATTAGTCACAATGGTTGGATGATATGACGATGCAATAAATTTATAAGATGCCGCCAAGTTATTTAACATTTCATGTGCAATATTTGCATAGCATTATCAATATTTTAAAATGATGATGTTTTTTTAAAAAATAGATTATACTTTTATTTATTTAATATTTTAAAATTTTCTATTTAAGTCTTTTAATTTTGAGATTTTCATAATTTATCACGATTGATATTATGTTTTGAAATTATGATTTTCATATTTTGGTTAAAATTTTTTACTTAAATTTATTTAAAAGAAATCAACATCAAATAATAAAATTTAATAGTTTTGGTAATTTAATTTATTCATCAAAATTTGAAATTTAAAGGGTATAATAATAAAGTAAAAGTTAAACTATAGTTTTTATTTTGCAAAATAAAAACCGAGTACTTATTTATTAATTTTACACAATTTGAAAGTTTATGTAAGTGTTATCTCTACATATTTTCAAAGATATAATAAAAAATATATTTGAGCAAAGCAGTTGAATTGATATAAAAGTCATATCAACAATGAGCTATTGATAATTGAGGCCACATATTAATAAAAATAAGTTTTGATAAATGTAAAGAAATGATGAAATTTGTATGGTATTTGGAAATTAAATTAAAATTTCTTAAAAAATTAAGTGGTAAAAGCTATAATTTTTTTTTTAAATTTTCAAAATTATACTGAACCAAGTTAAAAGAATTTTTTAAATTTTTTTTTAAAAAAATTAGAATATTTAAAATTAATAGAACAATTTTATGAAAAACATAAAGATTTGTTTACTTTATTTAATTATCATTATATGTTAATTTATGACACTACAGATGAGGAAGAAAATATAGAAATTCCAGAACCAATGGATACTGAAGAAATAGATCCTTATGGAAAAAGAAAAATGGAATCAGATTTTCAATATGATGATTATTTAAGAACTTTAAATAAAAATTTTGAAAAAGTTGAAAACACAACTAGAATTTTTGGTAATCAAACTAAAAACATAGCTACTAATAAAATTAAATCTGAATATCTAGAAAAGTCATCTAGTCAACCTATACCACATAGGATAGATGATTTAAATAAAAGAAATATGGCCCAAGGTGTAATATATTTAGACTTGACTAATATTCCGATATCATATTATGAAAAAACTATAGATGATTGGGCACAGTCAATGACTATTGTTGTAAACAACAACAATACTTGGACAAAAGAAAATTTCTTAAATTATTTTGTTGGAACCTTTCAAGGTGATGTTCTATAATTTTTAAAAAAGATGGGAAGAATCAGATAAAGGAAAAGAACAAAAAGGGCAGTTAATAAATCAAATAGGAACTCCCAAAGATTTTTTAAAAAGATTAACTTTTATTCTAAAAACAGAATTTTGTTACTATTTTGATTAAAAAAAAGATCAGGATAGTGTATCTAGTTATATATTGTCAAAATTAAATAATGTGATATTAGATATTTGGAAGAATTTTCTAAAAAAATTCTTCATGAATATTAAAAACTAAAAAAATGAAAACATAGAATTTTGAAAAAACTAAATTTTCATAAATTACCACCACTATAGGATGAGATTTGCATACAAAAATAGGTAAATTATCTAGAAAAACATAGTAAAAAGGCTGTTGTAGAACCAGAAAATATAGATACTATAGGTAATAGGATAAATTTTGCAAAAGAAAGAATAATAACTTTACATTGTTTACAAACTAAAGTCTCTAAACAAGTTAAAAATAATTTAAGTGCTAAACATCGCACTGAAATTTTAGAAAATTAGTGGGAATTTGGATGTAAACCAATAGAATATATAAGTTAGTTAGATAGAAACCAGAAAATAAAAAAAATAATGGTTATAATAAAAAGAAAAATATGTTAGAAGAAAAACTTATAAAAAATCTAAAAAATATATATGTAAATGTCTTATATGTGATGAAGAAGGTCACGTAGCAGCAAATTGTCCTAACAAAGGAAAAAATGCAAAGAAAATGATTAAAACTCTTGAAGAACAAGGCTTAGAAATATGTTTAGAAGAGGAAATAAATCCTGAAGAAATATTATATAAATTAATATCATAAACAGATTCTGATTCTGATAATGAAGAATATATATTTATGTTTAATGAAAGAAGTAGTTCTAATAATCAATTAGAAGAAATTTCTATATTTAAACAACAGGATATGAAATTAAGAAATTTAATCGAAGAAGAAAAAGACTTTTCTGATGAAATAATAGAAAAAATAAATAAAAATCATATTTCCAAAGAAGAAATATATAAAATTTCCAAATTCAAGATATGGAGTCAAAGACATATAGAAAAAATTAGAGGTAATACCGTCGCTAAAGATACTGGAGGAGGATTAATAGAAATCCCATTATTTACTAAAGATAAAATTAAAAGGATTAAAAAGAAATATCCTCAAGTTAGATATATACACTTAGGAATAATAATGATAACTATTGGAGCTTTATTTAGAAAATGTCATGATATACCTATAATAGCGGTATTATTAGATAAAATATTTGAAAATCCAATAAAAGCACTTATTGGAGGTATTCAATCTAATTTACATACTAGTGTAATAGGATTTAAAGTTAAATTAAATTACTTTATATCTATTACAGATCCTCTAATAGAAGAGTGTTTATGTTTAAGAATTCAGACAAAATTTTTTTGAAATAAATGATTTAACAGAAGATCTAACAATAAGTTAGACTTTTATTAATGAATATACTAATAGGCAGAAGTAGAAATTAAAGAAATTAATAATAAAATTATTGAGCTTTTTGAACCTAATAAATTTATTATAGAAATACAACCAAAATTATTACATTTAAGAGATCTATCAATACAAAGAGATTGGATGATAGATAGAATAAGTAGTGCTAGTACTTCAAAACCTGTAAGTACTATAGAATATATGTCATCAGGAGATAGATTATATTTAAAAATAATACTATAACAAATACAAATAATAATTTAGTTTTATCCCTAAATAGTCAAAAAGAAAAAAGAAGAGGATAATACAAGTACAAAGACAACACCAATAGGTATGAAAACAATTCATATTCCTATTTTTCCTACTAAACCAAGTACAAATTCTAGAAACACTAGAATGGAAGAAATACAAACTGCAACAATTATTCAACAAATGAAAATTGGAAATAGTGATGTTATTACATTTTCAAATTTTCAATCAAGAAAATATTATACATATATTTAAATTACATTTCAATTCAGAGAATATAAAATATATTCTTTACATGATTTATTAGATATATGAGCTACAATAAGTAGTTGCAGAGAAAATACTATTCCTGTAGAAAAGTGGGAACCTATGAAACGCCCAATAAGAGCCATAGGAATAGATGGTAATGAAAGCATAATTCAATTTAAGGCTAGAAACGTACCAATTTACATAAATAATGTAAGATTTGTAATACCTAAAATATTATATTTTCCTGCAATTCATGGACATATTATTAGAAAATAACTTTATATATATCAACATTTACCATTTTATATAGATAAAAATTTAATTATATTATCAGTAGAAAAAACTTGTGTAGAAATACCATTAGTTGAAAATCATAAATTTATGTGTGATAAAAATTTTATACCACCAAGAAAAGAACATATTAAACAACTAGAATCATATCATTGGTTGTTTAAAATATTAGAAAATAATTTTAGTGAAGAACCATTAAAATTATGACAGAATAGTCCTAGATATTGTGAAATTAAATTGGAAAATCCCAATAAAATTATTAGAGTAAAACCCATGATCTATACTAAACAAGGTATAAATGAATTTGATATACAAATCAAATAATTACTGGAAAAAGGATTAACGAAAACGACTAATAGTCCTCATTCTAGTCCTGCTTTTATGGTAAGAAACCATGCTAAAATAAAAGGAGGAAAAGCTAGTGTAACGCCAAAAATTCCTATTTTTGTTTTTGGATAATTTTGTCACAACTGAGTATCTGCTTCAGTGATTAAGTGTTTTAGGTGTGTTTGAGAGGTCCCAAGTTCGAGCCATAGCTTTGACAAATTTTGGTATTTTTCTGGCTTAAGCCTTATATGTGACACCCCAAACCCGGCGTAGACATTATGGCCGAATTTAGCGAAGTCACATGGAATGGACTTTGAAATCGAGCTTATCACGTTAAAGCCGTTCCAGTTAAGTGGCTTTTATTTAATTTGAAAGAACGTGCCCTTGGTGTTTTGCCTCAAAACTTGTCTTTTAAAAGTAAGCTTTTGTAACCAACTAATTTAGGAAAAATCATTTTTATTTATGAAAACCTTAGTTTTTAGAGAAAACCCGTGTTTCGCTGAGTTGCAGTTTAAAGATCCATAAGAAACAGTATAAAGTCCCGAATTTAAAACCAAACAGTCCAAGTCCAAAATTTACATCAAACCCCCAAATAAGTAATAGAATCTGAAAATTTACGGAAAACAGTCTAACAATTATGTGTGGCCATCGTCGAGTCCTCTGTCGTCCTAATCTGTCAAGTTTGGGGATTACCTGTATAGATTAAATTGAAAGGGTAAGTTTTTGCAAACTCAGTGTGTAATCCCACCGAAAAGTCATGCATACAGTTGTACATCAAAATACAGTCATTTACAGTCCGGGCTTGAGCCCATTACAGAATTAATTTGGGCCTTAGCCCATTTAGATACGATCTTAGAATTATATTAGGGCCTTGGCCCATATCAGATACAAAATGCAGATACAGTAAATCAGAATCCTACCCACTAGCCTTTACACACCATCTCCATCCAGCCCTACACATCATGTGGGGATTAAATCAACCCACCCATCCCTACACACCATGCTATATCGAAACGCGACACATAATCAGAGTATTGCAGCTGAGCTGCCAGATAACAGGCTTAAGAGCCTTTTAGATACTTCCTCCAAATATCATCAACCCACCCTGATGCAATGCAACATACCATAAATGACATGTAAATATGTTAATAACAGAAAAGACATTCAATTCAGTACAGATATCATGCTCAATCAGACACCATACAATCAGATCACATAATTAGGGGTCTAAGTAAAGCTTACCGACCCTACAGTAGGTCCACAGTTAACTAGGGCGACCTGTGCAACCTTATAGAATATTTCAAAAAAATAGGCTCAAACGCCTATGTGACCTGCCCGTGTGGGCCCACACGGCCCAAATTAGCCTTGGCCGTATGAATTACACACCCTGGCTCAAAATCCCACATGTCCGTGTGGTTCACCAATATGGGACCACACACCCGTATGGCCCATATAGCCTAAATCGTTTTAGTCCGTGTGTTGTACACAGCTTACTTGGCCATCACACGGTCGTGTCGTGTGTAACACCCCGTACCCGAGACCGTTGCCGGAGTCGGACACGAGGGGTTTGCGGACTTAAATCACTTATTTGCACAATCCATTTTCGAAATTTCCAGACGAGCTGGCTAACTGCATCACCGTCACCTTAAAAATCATATCTCGAGTTCAAAAACTCGAAAATCAGTTCCATAAATTTTTCCTGAAACTAGACTCATATGTCCATCTAAAAATTTTTTTCTAGAATTTTTGGTCAAGCAAATTAGTACATTTTATTAGTTAAAGTCTCCCCTGTTTCAGGGTTTGACTACCCTGACCTTTGCACATTACGACTTGGATACCTCCCTGTACAGGGCTTCAATACTGATGTCGTTTGTTTCTATAGAAACTAGACTCTAAAAGGAATCTGTACATATATGGCATGACTTCTAATTATCTCTGGTTAATTTATAATGAATTTCCAAAGTCGGAACAGGGAATCCAGAAACCGTTCTGGCCCTGTTTTGCGAAAACTTAAATATCTCATAATATACTGTTCATATGATCATTTCGTTACTTTTCTATGAAAATAGATTCATCAAGGTTCGATTACATAATTTATTCACTATTTAATTCCATTCCTACTATTTTTAGTGATTTTTCACATTCACGTCACTGCTGCTATCAGCATCTATTTTTAAGGTAGACTTTACCTATTACATAGTTTGCATGATTCAACTAGCCCTTTTAGCATATATCGCACAAGATATGATCATGATTAACCATTCCAATGGCTAATCATTCCCAAACATTTCCATACCTCTTAATGAACATCATACAAGACGATTATAATACTAAGCTCAAAGTGTATATAAGCCATTTTCGCATGGCTATCCAAATTTATACAAAACCAAAGGGTCCATGACCAACAACAAAAAGGGTAGTCCTATACATGCCATTTCAAAGTTCAACCAAAAGTGTACCAAAAGGGGCTTTGATAGTGTGGGCGACTTCGACTTCACTAATCCCGAGTCCGATAGCTGACGAACCAAAATCTATAAAACAGAGATTCAAAGAAGCGGAGTAAGCATTTAATGCTTAGTAAGTTTTGAGCCATAAAATTTAACGCAACTAAAATGTAGCATCCATATGGCTAAATGGATAATTCCATATGCACAAATTCTCAATATCATACTTACTTCACATTACCAACCCTTATATTCACACACAAAAGATCAACTCAGCCAAAGGCCGGAAGTTCATTAATCGACTGAGCGAATACTACTTAAAAGGAATCAATTAATCCAATGCAAGTACAAAACATACCTCATTGTTGGGATTTTACGAGCGTATTAATTGAAATTATTACAGCAAGATCGTTCATTCCCAACCCAAGTATCTTCGGGATTTAGCCGGATATAACCACTCACACAAGGCCTTCGGGTCTTAGCCTGGATATGGTCACTAGCATAAATGCCTTCGGGACTTAGCCCGGATATAGTCGCTAGCACAAATGCCTTCGGATCTTAGTCCGGATATAGTCACTTAGCACAAAAGCCTTCGGGACTTAGCCCGGATATCATTCGAATAACCATGCACATATATCAATAAATCATGACACATCCATATTTCATTTTCATTACCAAAGCTCAAACACAAGACACTTATCACACTTACAAATTTCGGCTTAATAGCCACATACAAAGAGCATGATTTTGATTTGCTTGTGACATAATCTAATCGAATTATAATCTAAGTTCCATTACTCGAAAACTTGCCTCGGAGGTGGTCGAACAATTTCAGCGGCTATTCGATCACTTTTTCCTTTCCCTTATCCAACTGTGGTCCTCTAAGCTCTTGAGCTAATTCAAACAAATTTAACTTATTAAAGTCTCATTATGCTTGCTTATGGCCGAATATGACAAGGAGTTTGATAGGTCATATGGCCACCTTTAGCTCAAATACAAAATGGTCATAGGCATTTTTAATCACATTGAGCAATTTAGTACAATTAATCAAACATTTCCTCATGTGCACCTTTATGACCAAATACACACATCATTAACCTAATATCAATTAACTAAGCACTTAACAAATTCTCGTTGAGCCGATTGTCTAAGTCAGAATAGGATCATCATTATGCTTACCTATAGCCGAATGTACAACATCAATCTATGCATTCATTCGTGTGGCCGAACATGCATGTCTATGTTGAGGCCGATTGCATACTTAATACATTCTACAAGTATGGTCACTTGTATTGACCAAATACCATTTTGTTTCAAGTTCAAAACTTGGCTAATACACATATATGCACTATTAAAGCATCCTCTCCATTCCATCAATTCAACACATGCATTACTCATTAATATACAAAATTATATTCGGCCTTAGCACACATCTTGCTGGCCGAATTTTTCTCCATCTAGCAACATTTTATGTACTATGCCGAACCAAAAGATCAAACACCTAGCTTAATCATTTCCAAAACACTTAACCGGCCTTTGACCAAGACTTTAAACAAAGTCTATGTTCGGCTATCACACATATGGGCATTATTAGTTCAAAGTTTTAACAAGATTAATTTCTTTGATCTTAACCTAAGTGACAACCCCCATTGTTCATCTAGATTTAGCATGAAACAAACACCAACCAAGAAAACAACACCCATGGCCGAGTATCATCTTCATCACATAGCAAGATTTAAACCATGGGCTAGGTAGAACTCAAACTAACATAAAAAATATGCATGAATCTCATGGAACAACATCAAACTTACCTTAACCTAGCTACAAGCATGGCCGAATCTCTTCCACATTTCCTCCTTTCTTTCCTTTTGAATTTCGGTCAAGAAGAATGAAAAAGGATGGACATTTTTTTTTCTTTATTTTCATCATTTTCCTTTTTCCATTTCTTTATTACTAGCTTTTTATTTTATTGTTTCTTACATACCACATTAGCACACCATGCTTAAAATATGCTATGCCCCATAGCATGGCCGGCCACTAGCTCAAATATTGGGCAATTTGACATGCAAACCCACCATTTCTATAACATGCATTAATAGGCCACTTTACATTTGCCTAGCACATTTCCAAATTTTCTCACATAAGTCCTATTTACTAAAATTCACCTACAATTAAACAAAATTCAAATATGAAATTTTCACACATGCATATATACATATAATAAGCATCAAATATGACAGTTAATTATTTTTATGACTCGGTTTTGTGGCCCCGAAACCACTTCCCGACTAGGGTCACATTAGGGCTGTCACATTGTGCGTACACGGCTTGGCTCGTCGATCACACGCTCGTGTACCATCACACGACCTACCACACGGGCGACCACTCGCCCGTGTAGCGTCGACAGAATACTTTTTTGGCTTTTTTTCAAATCTCGTTTTTTGTATTTCGGGTACACACCTTAGTTCGATTTGCTACGAAAACACACACAAGCACTCCCAGGCCTAAAATTGAGATATCCAACATCAGTTTAACAGATTTACTAGTGAATTTGAATATTGAGATTAAACAAAGACTCGACTTACCACCACTGAAACATCCTTCGTTAACAACGCTGGACCAAAAGATAAGTACTCCACTACCCAAAGCCTTCTCCTACGACATTATTTACAGAAGAACACATTACTAGAATAATCATTTACAAAACCATGAGCGAAAGAGAGGAGGAAAACTTATCGAACCCGCACAAAGGCGAAATCACGATGCAAAAATAAAAGGTAAATTGGGAAAATGAAAAGAAAAAGGGAAAATGGAATTCTAAGGAAGAAAAAATCAGTAAAATATTGGAGAACCAAATCGTTAGGAAGAGAGAGATTTTTGAAAGGGACAGAAAATGAAATTCAAACTAAGGTATAACCCTAATCCCTTGAGTAACTCCCCCTACTACTCCACTTCTTAGACTTTTAGTTTGATAGAAACTCTCTCGGCCAAATGAGAAAAAATAAACTCCCTCGCTCGCTCAGGGGTTTGAACACAAGACCTTCAACAATCCAACACTCAACTTAACCATTAGACCAGCATACCCATTCTAATATGATTCTACAAATAATTAAATAAAAGTCTATTGAACATAGA
This sequence comes from Gossypium hirsutum, assembly GCF_007990345.1. Taxonomy (NCBI): domain Eukaryota; kingdom Viridiplantae; phylum Streptophyta; class Magnoliopsida; order Malvales; family Malvaceae; genus Gossypium; species Gossypium hirsutum. The sequence continues at coordinate 87,768,950 of NC_053434.1, read as the reverse complement.
TAAGGCTTTATTCATAAATTACCAAAATTTAACCCATGTAAGGCTTGAACTTGGGACCTCTCACACACACCCAGGCACTTAACCATTGAAGTAGATGCATATTTGTGTCACAATTTGACAGGAACAACAATAAAAATTTTACGGTGTTACAACTCTACCCTTCTGAAAGAAAATTTCGACCTCGAAATTTACCTGATTAGAACAGATGATGATACTGCTAACGCATCGCATCCTCAGGCTCCCACGTAGCCTCCTCAGTGCTATGGTTACGCCATAGAACCTTAACCAATGGAATAGATTTCCTCCGCAGAACCTTAACGTCGCGATCCAGAATCTGGACTGGCTCCTCCTCAAAGGTCAAATCTAACCTAATCTCAATCTTCTTAATAGGAACAATATGCGTGGGATCAGAGCGGTAGCACCTTAGTATCGAGACGTGGAACACATCATGAATAAAGTGACAAGTAAATGTCGAGTTATCATACCCACAGGCACTGTGAAAAGGATTATTTATAAATGCAATTTAAAACACTTTGGTGGAGAAAAATATTTTTTTTAAAAAGGTGATTAAGAAAAATAATATTTTAAACTAAAAAAAAAGAAATAAATCTCAAATGCACGATTTCAAAATATGATTTAATCAAGATGACATAATTGTGTTGATTTAATTACATTTCTTTAACTTAGAATTATTAAACTGATGCTTATGTTGTTACGAATAAACTCACGACAACTCGGTAATTTGCTAACTTATGAACATATTCACCTAGAGAAATCCATTCATCTCTTAACATATCCCTATATTAATTCAAAAACATATTTTAATAAGCAAACATGTTATGGCACATACATACTCATTAAATTGAACTAATCTCTTGCATATCCCTATGTCAATTCAAATGATTAATTAAATCTAATAAGCACATAAAAGACTATGTGAGGTAACAAGGTATCCCTACCTTGAAACAGTTTAATCACAATAATCTTACAAGTTATGCAAGGCAAGTGTATTGTCAGATACATTGCTAATTTAACCTTCAGCTACCTTAGAAGAATAAACATGCACTGATTAAGTATTACGCCCATTAATTATAATTTCAATCTGTTTAAATAATTAATTCATTAGCTACCTCACAATTGTAATGCAAGAATAACTTAGGCCTAATTTTACTTAATCAAGCATTTTACCGAGGCCTATAACAACATAAACACAATTTTAATAATTTAAGTAGATGAAATGCAATCAAACCAACAAAACTTAAATTCAGGCTAAATTAATTAAATTAACCATTCCAACAACATAAATATTCATAGATATGTTCATCATAACAACAAAAAAAATTAAAGAGATAGGGAATAAGAATCAAATCCGGTGTTTTTTCGTAGCTTGACTAGGTTGCTCCGTCTTCATTCTTTGTTGTCCTCACCGATCAAGGCTGCTATGAACACTTCAATGTTGCTCCAAAATGGCTGAAGAATAACCTTTTCCCAAGGGGAGAAATTGGCACAAGAGCCAGGGACTTGAAATGGAAAAATAAGAGGAGAAAATGAGAGAGGAGAGAAGAGATATGAATGAATTGAGGTGTGCTTTGAATGATCAGCCAATGGGGGGTTTTTATAGCTGAATATGGCAGTTAAAATTTGCTAAAAATAGTAGCCAAAGAGCCACCCCTTGGCCAGCCATCTATGTGAAGAGCCACCCCTTGGCCGGCCATCTATGTGGCAAAGTTGATGGCTTCAACTTTGCTAAATATGGCTTGGGGCAAATCCATAAAGCCACCAATTGTGGAGGGGCTTGAATGCAACTTTGACAAGTCTTCAAGGGCTTCTTTGCAAGCTTAACTAATCAGCTAATAAGCTGATTTGGGTCAGCATATGGTCGGTTTTGGGCTGCCCAATCCTTGGCCGGTTCAGTTCAATTGGTTCGATTCAACTGGATCACTTTTTCCATAATTAATTAATAATAATTTATTTAGCCCAAATTAAATTGGGTATAAATTAAAATTAATTATATTATGAATTAATATACATAATTGGACCGTCTTAGGCTGGAAATTAATTCACCTCGATACTTCAAATTGCTTCTCGATTTTGTGCTTCTGGTAGTGTCTACCGAGCCATTTTTGCCCTTTGTGTAAATTTGTCGAAATAACTAAAATTCATCAAAAGTAATTATAAAATTAAATAAATTTCAACATGTTCATATTTTAAGTGCACTTTAATTATTTTATAAAAATTAATTTTTTTGACAAGAATTTAACCGAATTCGCATGAATTTAAGTTAAAAAGGGTATGAAAAAGTGTGTAAATTTTTGTGTTTCCAAAGACAAAGAACACTTGACAAAAAATATTGACAAGTGTTATAATAATTTTAGTTATTATCTGACCCAAGTAGGAATTGATTTAATGACAACAGCTCAATATGTACTTCAACATCAGAATTATAAATGTAACACCCCAAACTCAGCCTAGACGTTATGGCCTAATCCGGAAGTGTCACATGAAATGGGTTGGAAAACCGTTGTCGTTAAGTTAAAATCTTTCTAGTTCATTAGCCTTTATCGCACTTATTAATTTCAAAGCTCTCTTTCATTTGGTTGTTTAAGAATAAAACATGTTTTTTAGAGGAAGCTTATTAAATCATTAAGTTGAGTAAAACCGTTCTATATTTTTAGAAAACATGTATTTAGATAAAACCCGTCATAGTGAAAAGTAAGTTAAATCCAAACCCAAAAACCCAACCAACCAGTTTTAAACGGTCCAGTGAGTCCCAGAAAAATACAACTCTCAAATCTTAACGCCAAACTTAAATAAAAACTATAAACAAAATAAAATAAAGCAGTTATGGTGAGTGGTCACCGTCGAGTCCTCCGCTGTACCGATCTGCCTAACTTTATGGATTACCTGCATAGAATAACAGAAAAGGGGAGTTTATGTAAACTCAGTGTGTAACCCAATAGAATTAAGCATGTTCACTTACAGAATATCACAAATCAGATAATTTATATTCGAGCCTGGGCCCATATCAGATACAGATACAGAATCGGGCCTAAGCCCATTTCGGATACAGATACAGTTACAGATATGCAAATCAGATAACAGAATCCTACCTCTATCCTCTACATACCATTTTTGGCCATCCCTATACACCATGTTGGGTTTAAAACACCCATTCAGCCTTACACACCACGCCGTACCGATGCAGCACATACCAAATATAATTCAGCTGTGCTGCTAGATAGTAGACATAATCTACTTTCAGAACACTTCCTTTAATATATATCATCCCACCCCAATCACAGTAACAAAACATGCTTACAGAATTAACAAATAAATAATACTTAACATGCTTTTATAAACAGATAACAGATAAACAAACATAGGTATGCTCATAACAGTACATCAGTATAACAGAACACCTAGTTTTAGGGTTTAGTAAGCCTTTACCGAGCATTGGTAGGCCCACGGTCGATTAGGACGACTCGTGCCGACTGTAACACCCCACACCCTTTTCTTACGCCGAGATGGAATATGAGGCATTACCTAACTTGAACTCATGCATACAAACGTTTTCATATCACCAAAACATGGTCAAGTTAAAAACTTTTTCAATTTTTATTATAAATTCCTTAATAAGAGCCTACGAGGCTCAAAACATCCATTGGAACTCATTCAGAATCAATCTGGGTCCTTTAAAGAATTCTGAAAATAACACTTAACACAAGGGCACACGTTCGTGTGAGAGGGGCAACACCCTCGTGTGACCATTTAGGCATGGTCGTGTTGATGGGCCGTGGGAGCCACACGGCCTAAGCACATTGGTACACGCCCGTGTCCCTTACCCGTGTGGATTTATTTTCTAATTCGAACCTTTAAGGGTTTCACACGACCTGACACATGCCTGTGTCCATGAACCGTGTCATTCACAAGACCATGACACTCCCGTGTTTTAGCCCGTATGCAAAAACTTTGACATTTTATTTCTGACATCAGCAATCCTTAAGGGCCACACGACCAAGGCACATGCCCGTGTGCTAGGTCGTCCCCTTCATCCAGTTGAGACACACGGTCGTGTCTCTGCCCGTGTGTTTACTACCATACATACTGACTTGAAATTTTTACATGCAGGGGACACACGGCTGAACAACACACCCATGGGGTTGACCGTGTGTCATAAACGGCCTAGAAACACGCCCCTATGTCTACCCGTATGGACAAAATAAGGCTATTTACTAAGCCTCTTTTCCACCCTTACATACCCCTAGCTACATAAGATCAACCAAGACCAATACGAACATAACATGCATAACCAAAACAGCCATAACCATTAGAAATTTGCAACATTGCATTGAATAATAATTGGTGTCAGCCAACATTCAGGGTCTATACAAAATGAGTATCATTTTTATCATATGAGCCAACACATTCTGGCTAACTAACAAAATAATAAACAAAAGACTCGAGTCCCTATACATGCCAGAAAATAAAACAGTTAAACTAGCTATACCAAGGTCTTAAGTGATAGTGTGATCGAAGCTTTAAGATGTCACTGGATCCTCGATGCTAGCTTGGTGGCACTATAAGGAAAAAAAAGAAAGGAGGGTAAGCATAGGAGCTTAGTAAGTACATATATGCAATTAAAGTGTAATTAAAAGAAAATCATATTCGTCAAACGGTAACTTGTCATGCTTAAAAGATATAAATCCTTTAACATCTCTATCTTACTCTTCCTTTCATTCATGTATACTTAATGTATCTCGTCCTTTACTCAGGTACTATCCATAAGTTCAGTATACATACCTCATCAAGTTTTCACCAATTAAATCTTCAATGTTACCCGTTGAACTCTTGGAATACATATGGATACGTGGGGAATTTTCATCTAATTACCATATCAGAAATCAGGGATACCTTGTGCTATGAAACACTCATATTTAAGCTGCTCATGGCCTTTTTACCAGTTCAGGACCCGGACCTCATAGCTATCATGTAATGTTCACTCATTGAGCCACTCACGGGTCTGTACATAAAGCCAGTACCCTGACCCACGATACCTATAACATTCATATCATGAACTCAGACTCAACTCATGAGTTCAGACCACATAATTTTTATAACATACCCCTTTGTATCCTATGCTATGTTTAAGGTCCAATGGGATGTTATAACTAGCTGAATAGCATCGTACTTGCTCACAATGTACTTTACTCACATAACATGTCATTTATACATTCATGGCAACAAACAGAGTTTAGAAACATAACAACAATGAGCCAGTTACACATGTATATTATCAAAATATTCCAAAGTGAGCTTCAATAAAACATTATTCATTATGTACTTACCTCGATAAAATAGGATGAAGACGAGCTTAATCCTCGTAAACTTTGTTCTTACCCCGATAAAGACCCGAATCACGCTTCTCTTGATCTAAATTAATAAAATTCATTTATTTCATCAGCACATCAATTTAGACATCCAAAATTTCATAATTGTACAAATTAACTATTTTGCCCCTAGACTTTAACAAAATGACCATTTTACCCCTATGCTCGAAAGTCGATTTTTTTATCAAATTTCTCCCTATTATAAGCCTAGCCAAACCCTTATTACTCTTATAACAATCCAAAATTTCCTCTATTTCACACATTTATCATCTATTTTACAACTTATGCAAAATAGTCCCTATTAGAGTTTTCATGAGAAATCCCTTCACAAAAGTTTTTTATTTCTCATCTAAGACTCATATTCTTCCACAAAAATTCAGGAAACAACCTAAATGCTCTCATGGAAAAACCCTAGACTTTCAACCATTTTGTAAAATAGTCCCCTCATTAGAAAGCTCATGACACAAGGGTCTCAAAAATTTAAAAATCATTAAGAAAACTCATTTAAATCACTTACTTGTAGAGAGACTAAGTGGCTGAAAATTTTGAAGCTCAAAAATCCTCTAATGGCTGCATTTTTCGGTGTTGAAGAAGAAGAGGAAAAGATGATATCTTTTTCTCTTTATTTTATTCTTATTCTAGTCAAAATTGGTCACCAACCCACCTAATTTTGACCATTTCTCTTTCTTTTGTCTCCTATGGCCAGCTAGCTTAAGCATTGAGGGTCTAATTGCTCTTTAAAGCCCCCTTAATTTAGGTTCTTTAGCTAATTGACACCTTTATCTAACAAAATAGGACTTTTGCACTTTATGCGATTTAGTCCTTTTTCGTAATTAAGAAAGCAATCGCTAAAATTAATTCACCAAAATTGTTCATGCAGTTATCTAATCTTGCTACAATATATAAAATAATATTTAAAATAATTTCCTCGACCTCGGGTTAGTGGTTTCTAAATCACTTTTTCAACTAGCCCAAAATCGGCCTGTTACAGTGACCCCACGAAAAATTTTAGTACAATGGGTCCCCATGCTCGTGTGGGTTGCCCATGTGGGCCCATACTCCCGTGTGGCCCACACACCCAAATTGGCCTAGCCCGTGTGGATCACACGGCCTAGCCCAGTTATCACACTCCTGTGTGGGCCCACATGCCTAATTCGGTCTGCCCATGTAGCCCACACGGCCACACTCTAGCCTTCACATGGCCGTGTCTTTATGCACGGCCTACCACACGGCCTACAACACGGCCGTGTGGCGTCAACAGTGGGGTTTTCCAACTTTCACCGAACCTCATTTTTCTGTATTTTGGGTACACACCTGGTATCTATTCGATACAGAGACACCCCCGAGTCTTCCAGAACCTAAGAATCGACATACCAACACTCAGAATCAGACTTAATATACGATTAAGTCGTAACGGCAAAACCAATATCAATAACACAACTTACTCTAACACCCTAAATGATTCGATTATGGTTCCAAACACAGAGAGCTCTTTTCCTCCTGATTTGCTGCTGGTAAAACAGACAGTGAGGTTCCAAATGGATGATTTCGAAACGTGAATATAAAAAAATTTTAAGAACATCTAAACAAGCAATTCATTCCATGCCTACATACCTTAATTGAGCGAGGAATCCCTTAAATTCCAAGAAAACGGTGAAAACTTAAAAGTGGTGAACAAAATTAAAGAATAATAAGAGCTGAAATTTTTACCAGGAAAGGGAAAATAAACGTAAAAAAAAAAGATGAAGAGATTTTTAAGGAAAATAATAAAAATAAAATGGATATGATAGCATATCCCTAGATTTTCTCCCCACTAACTCAACTTCCTTAGACTTCCCACTTGATCGAAACTCTGTCAAATTACGGAGCAAAATTAATGCTTATGCTCACGTGGGGATTCGAACACAGAAGCTCCAACAGACCAACCCCCCTACCACTCGAAACGGAAGACTCATTTTGATATGAAATTACTGACAATTAATATAAGCCCATCGAACAGGGATAGGGCTTAATTCCAAAAATAGCCAAAACAGCTTAAGGTAAGGCTTGAACTTGGGACCTCACACACACACCCAGAACACTTAACCACTGAAGCAGAGTCATAGTTGTCAAACAATTACAGAAACAGAAATAGAAATATTAGGGCGTTACAATAAAATTTGGACTAATGGAAGAATGATAGTGGCTGATGATAATGGAAATATCCAGAATTACAGAGATGAAGATTCCATGCAACTATTAAAAAAGATAGATGATAAGGAGATCGATGATTTTCTATCACAAATAATAGATGAAATTAGAAACACTTGGGAGCTTTGGAACTCAAAAATTGTGGAAAAAGAAAAATGGAATCAGATCTTCCATATGATGATTATCTAAGAACTTTAAATAAAAATTTTAAAAAGGTTGATAACACAACTAGAATTTTTGGTAATCAAACTGAAAATATAGCTACTAATGAAATTAAATTTGAATATCCAGGGGAGTCATCTAGTCAACCTATACCACATAGGATAGATGATCTAAATAAAAGAAATGTGGCTCAAGGTGGAATATATTTAGACTTGACTAATATTCCGATATCAGATTATGAAAAAACTATAGATGATTGGGCACAGTCAATGACTATTGTTGTAAACAACAATAATACTTGGACAAAAGAAAAATTCTTAAATTATGTTGTTGGAACATTTCAAGGTGATGTTCTACAATTTTTAAGAAGATGGGAAGAATCAGATAAAGGAAAAGAACAAAAAGGGCAGTTAATAAATCAAATAGGAACTCCCAAAGATTTTTTAAAAGGATTAACTTTTATTCTAAAAACAAAATTTTGTGGGTATTTTGATAAAAAAGATCAGTATAATGTATCTAGTTATATATTGTCAAAAATTAAATTATGTGATATTAGATATATCGAAGAATTTTCTAAAAAATTTCTTTATGAATATCAAGAACTAAAAAAATGAAAACATAGAATTTTGGAAAAACCAATATTTGCATAAATTACCACCACTATGGGATGAGATTTGCATACAAAAATATGTAAATTATCTAGAAAAACATAGTAAAAAGGCTGGAGTAGAAAAAGAAAATGTAGATACTATAGGTAATAGGATAAATTTTGCAAAAGAAAGAATAACTTTACATTGTTTACAAACTAAAGCCTCTAAACAAGTTAAAAATAAATTAAGTACTGAACATTGCCCTAAAATTTTAGAAAATGAGTGGGAATTTAAATCAATACGTTCTAATACTTATAAAAAACATAGAAAGAAAAATAGAAGATATAAACTAATTAGATGGAAACCAGGAAATAAAAAAAAATAATGGTTATAATAAAAAGAAAAAATCTGTTAGAAGAAAAACTTCTAATAAAAAGAAATCTTCTATTTTACTTCCAGCTTTCTTTTTGAAAAAACCTATCCTTTACTTCAATAAAATATTAGATTCTTTTGTCCAGCAATACATCAACTATTTGGAATAGAAAGCTGTAAGTAAAATACAAGATTTCTAAACTATATTTTGATGCATTGTTTAAGCTTCTTACATTGCTATTTTCAACAAAATTCTTAAACTCTTTTTAATTTTTCTTCAATCCCGCACAGTATTTCTGATAAGGATGATTTTATTGTTGCTTCCACATAGCCCGATGTTGCATTAATGATTGCTTCCACATGTCTTGTTACATCATTGATGATATTTATCTTCATCTGGATGCCTTATTGTTTAATTCATCCATTGAATGTTGATCTTCCACGTAGCCTTCTTGTTTTTATCCTTCTTGGATATTATCTAGATTCATTAACTCTATTTCATCTAGATGTAATGAATTTTATGACTGTAACTCCTCAAATTTCTTTAATTCCGGCTTATGTGATTTTGGAGCACAAAAATATCTGTATGTATTTTTTAAAGTAATTGACACAAGTGTGTATCGGCTTTAGTGGTTAAGTGTTCTAGATGTGTGTGAATTTTTATGAATAAAGCTCTCTGTTGGGTCGGTAGGCTTTTAAGTTATTATTGGTGAAATGATATCAGAATGGGCCTGCTGGTCTGGTGGTTAGGTAGAGTGTGGGTTTGCATGAGGTCCTGAGTTCAATTCCCTGCTTTGGCTTTATTTTTGCACGATTATGGGGAGGAGTTTTAACGGCGATAGAATTCGAGTAGTGGAAATTTGGTAGAGAGAATTAAAGGATGTGATTTTGAGGGTTAACAATTTTCTTTTCTAATCAATATTTTCTTTCCAAAAAAATACAAAATTTTCAGTTTCTCCCTTCACTATTCCCACGCCATTTTTCTTTTGTTGCCACCCACATCTACAGTGTTAATTTTTGTTGCCGACCTCTAGTCTTCGTCTTCTCTGTTGCTCTTTCGTGCATTGTTGGTAAGTCTTTCATAACTGAAGTATAAATTTGGTTTATGGATTTTTGGTGACTTGGTCTACTGTTTCATAGGAGAAGGTTAAGGGCTGGAGTGTATCGGTTAACGTAGAAGCAGTGTGGATACGCTACCACTCAATTGAAGGTAAGGAGGATAAATGTATTGAGTTAATATCTCAGTTTAGTTTCATTTAAGGCTCATTTTAACATTTAAATTTGGCTCTGGAAAGGTTCTTGAATGCTCGGGAGTACTTACATGTCAAAAACAATACAAGTGTGTACCTAAAAATATAGAAAATGAGGTTTCAACGAAAGCCAAAAACCATTTTGTCGATGCCACACGGCCGTGTGGTAGGTCGTGTGGTAGGCCGTGTTCCCTAACACTAGCATGTGATCGATGAGGCTGGGCCGTGCGTACTGGGCACGACTGTGTGATGGCCAAGCAGGCTGTGTGCGAGAAATGGGCTAGACTGATTTGGGCCGTGTAGGCCACACGGGCATGTGAGACCACATGAGTAAACCACACGGGCGTGTGGAATTCTGGGCCATGCTGTGTGATCTACACGGCCAAGGCCAATTTGGGTCGTGTGGGCCTATACGGGTAGGCCACATGGGCGTGTGAGCCTATTTTTTTAGAATGATCTGTAAGGTTGCATGGGTCATCCAAGTCGACTGTAGACCTACTTAGGGTCAGTAAGCGTTACTCAGACCCTTATTTATGTGATCTAATTATATGGTGTCTGACTGAGCATAATATCTGTACTGAACTGAAAGTATGATCGGTTAATTTCATGTTGCATGTCATATTTAGTATGTTGCATTGCATCAAGGAGGGTTGATGATATTTCGAAGGAAGTGTCTGAAAGGCTTGAAGCCTGTTATCTGGCAGCTCAGCTGCATTATTCTATTTATGTGCTGCACTTCGGTACAACATTGTATGTAAAGATGGGTGGGTTGATTATATTCTCACATGGTGTGTAGGGTTAGACGGAGATAGTGTGTAGAGGCTAGTGGGTAGGATTCTAATATTCAGATTTGCATTCTGTATTTGATTGGGTTGAGGCCTTAATATATTTCTGACCCTGTATCTTATTGGGCTAAGGCCTTATTATATATATCTGATTCTACATCTGAGTGGGTTAAGGCCTAAACTATTTCTATAATGGGCTCCGGCCCAGTCTGTGATTTCTGATTTCTGGTGATACTCTGTATGTTTAGATTTATTACTTGGTTGGGTTTTTGATGTAATTCTGGACTTGGATTATTTGGTGTATAATCACACTGCTTTAATTGTAATTCAGCAAAAGCCAAAAAATATGGTTAGTGACGCTACATGAGCGTGCACTCGCTCGTGTGGTGAACCAAATGCACGAAACGTGGGCGTCCGAACGTAGAGGCCACCATGAGCATTTTCATGGGCTTAGGCCATTTTGGGCCACGTTGGGCTGAAATTGGCCGTGTGGGCCCCACACTGGCAAACCACACGAACTTGTGGAGATTATTGGGCCAGGCTGTGCAGTTCGCACGACCAAGGCCATTTTTGGGCTTATTGGGCCACACAGGTGTGTGGGCCCACATGGGCCGTATTATGGGCTTGGGCCATTTCACTGTTTGACTGTTATGGTTGCACGGGTTGCCTGAGAGAACTGTGGACCTACTGTAATTCTGGACTTGGATTATTTGGTTTCTATTTCAGAACTTTATATTGTTTTATGGTTATTTAAACTGCAACTTAACAAACAAGGTTTTCCTAAAACTAAGGATTTTGTAAGCAAAAATGGTTTTTCCTAAATTAATTGATTACAACAGCTTCCGTTTAAAAATGACAAGTTTGAAATAAAACATCTAGTGTGTGATTCTTTCAATTTAAATAAAGGTTACCTAACCAGAATGGTTTAACTTAAGGAGTTTGGTTTCAAAATCCATTCCATGTGATATCACCAGATTCAACCATAATGTCTAGGTCGGGTTTAGGGTGTTACATTTAGTGGCATCGGAGTTAGGTTCAAAACTCGGCTGTGAATTTTGGGTTCCAAAATTGTTTTTCTTAAAGAATTATTTCCAAATGTTTTCAAATATTCTAGTTAAGTGTGTGGTTCATAAATACTTCTGGTTAAGTTTTCTGAAATATGTACTGTTTATTTCGCAATACTGTAGATAGTATATTCTGAAACTACTATAGGTAGTATACCATACTGAAAACTGTAGGGAGACTGTGACTTACGAAAGTAAACTTTGAACTTCTGATACTATTTTGCATAAAACATCCGTTAATAAATACTGAAACTGTAACTGATCCATAAATTTTGTAATACAAATAAATTCAATTAGACAATGAGCGCGCGAGGTATCCACAGATGTGGTATTAGAGACCGAGGTAGAGGCCGTAGAGGGGCTGGAGCTGAGTCCTCTTCTATGGACAATATACCGAATTTGGGCACGAGTCAAACGCCGGTGTTGCCTGCTACTAAGATTGGGTCTCGTGAGCGTATGGTTGGGGACGACACATTGTCCCAGGCTATGCTTAGGATTTTGGAGAGGTTCGCTGGGCTCAATGTTGGATCTAGGGGCTGAGGGTCAGTTGTGGAACGACTTTAGTCCAATGGGACTGACTTATTTAGGGGTGTCATTGGACTCGCCTCTAATGCAGCCAAGTACTAGATGGAGGCCACTAAAAGAATCATAGATGATCTGGATTTTACCCTTGAACAGAAACTGAAAGGGGTTGTTTCCTTGCTTCGTGATGAAGCATATCAATGGTGGTTAACCGTTAAGGAGGGCACTTAGCCCGAGGGTCTATCATGAGATTTCTATAAGACGATCTTCTAGGGTAAATATGTGGGGGCAGGCTACATCAACTCTAGGAGACGTGAGTTCTTAAATCTCACCCAGGGTGATTGATCAGTGGCCGAGTATGAGGTCGAATTTTTGAGACTGAACTGTTATACGTGAGGCATGGTGGCGTCTGAATATGAGAGGTGTGTCCGTTTTGAGGACGACCTTAGGGATAACCTGAGGGTGCTGATAGCTCCGCAGAGGGAGCGTGTGCTTGCTGTTCTAGTCGAAAAGGCTAAGATTACTGAGGATGTTAAGTGTGCGGGGCGCCAGAACAGGGATCACAAGAAGGGTAATAATAAGAGGGATTCGGAGCCCTTAAGTTCGGTGATGAGGCCTAAGAAAAAGGCCAGACCTGATAGGTCAGTTAGAGTTGGGGCCCTTGTTGCACCTACTGGGATTTTTCTTTGTGGGCGTTGTGGTAGACGCCATCTGGGCAAGTGTTGGAGGACTACTGGGGTGTATTTGAGATGTAGGTCTACTGAGTATCGTGTTAGAGAGTGTCCACTAAGGACTGATTAGATGCAAGCTGTGGGTTCTGGTAATGCACAGCCACCGAGGGTAGTTCAGCAGCCACCTAGGGGTCGTGGTCAGGCTAGGGGTGGTAACAGCATGGGCTATGGACAAAGAGCATTGGGCAGAGGTGCTGAACATATTGAGGCGAGACAGCCTGCTCTTGTTTATATTGCTCGTCACCGAGAGGACTGATATGATCCAAACGTCATTACGAATACGTTTTTAATTTATAATGTACCTTATCTTGCACTAATAGACATAGGTTCTACGCACTCTTACATTGCTAGCACTGTGTCGGAAACTTTGGGGATTTTGGTTGAGAATACTCCTAGTGAGGTGACTGTTGTGAGTCCTTTAGAGCAATCTATCTAGGTTAGTAGGCTATATAGAGACATTTCATTGGAGGTTCAAGGGATAGTATTTCTGGCTGATTTGATGGAGTTTTCGTTTGGGGAGTTCGACTTAATTCTGGGGATGGATTGGTTGGTCAAGCACCAAGTGCGTCTGGACTGTGCGTCTAGGATGGGTTGTATTAAGAACCGAGGGGATGACAAGGTAGTCGTAATTGAGGAGTGCCAGAACTACTTATCGAATGTGATTTTTGCTTTGAGGGTGAAAAAGTTGGTGCATAAGGGATGTGAGGCATATCTGGAATTTGGGTAAGGTTTTGAGTTAATATCTCGGTTTAGTTTCGTTTAAGACTCGTTTTAACACTAAAATTTGGCTCTAAAATGTCGATTATAGGTTCTTGAATGCTTGGGAGTGCTTACGCGTAAAAAATGATACAAGTGTGTTCCCAAAAACGTAGAAAAAGAGGTTTCAGCGAAAGCCGAAAACCATTTTGTTGACGCCATATGGCCGTGTGGTAGGCCGTGTGGTAGGCCATGTGCCCTAACACGGGCGTGTGATCTACAAGGCCAGGCAGGCCGTGTGCGAGACATGGGCTAGACTATTTTGGGCAGTATGGGCCATACGGGCATGTGGGCCCACACGGGTGTATGGAATTTTGGGCCAGGCCGTGTGATCCACACGTCCAAGGGCAATTTGGGCCATGTGAGCTGCACAGGCGTGTGGGCCCACATGGGCAGGCCACATGGGCGTGTGAACCTATTTTTCTAAAATGATCTGTAAGGTTGCATAGGTTGCCTAAGACGACTGTGGACCTACTGTAGGGTCGGTAAGCGTTACTTAGTCCCCTATTTATGTGATCTGATTATATGGTGTCTAACTGAGCATGATATCTGTACTAAACTGAATGTATGAATGGTTATTTTCATGTTGCATGTCATATTTGGTATGTTGCATTGCATCGGGGAGGATTGATGATATTTCAGAGGAAGTGTCTGAAAGGCTTTAAGCATGTTATCTGGCAGCTCGGCTGCATTATTCTGTTTATGTGCCGCATTTCGGTACAAGATTGTGTGTAAGGTTGATTATATTCCCACATGGTGTGTAGAGGCTGGTGGGTACGATTCTAATATTCTGATCTCCATTTTGTATTTGATTGGGCTGAGGGCTCTAATATATTTCTAACTTTGTATCTGATTGGGCTAAAGCCCTATTATATATATCTCATTCAAAATCCGAGTGGGCTAAGGCCCAAACTGTTTTTGTAATGGGCTCCAGCCCAGTTTGGGATTTCTGATTTCTAGTGGTACTCTGTATGTTTGATATCTATGAGGATTACACACCGAGTTACGAAACTCAACCTTGTCTGTTTAATCTATCCAGGTAATCCCTAGACTTGACGGATCAGTGCAGCGGAGGACTCTACGATGGCCACATGTAAAATCTTACATTGTCTTCCGTAAATTTTCAAATTTATTACTTGGTTGGGTTTTTGATGTAATTCTGGACTTGGACTATTTGGTTTCTACTTTGGAACTTTATATTGTTTTATGGTTATTTAAACTGCAACTCAACAAACATGATTTTTCTAAAACTAAGGATTTTGTAAACAAAAGCAGTTTTTCCTAAATTAATTGATTACAACAGCTTCAGTTTAAAACGGAAAAGTTTGAAACAAAACATCTAGTGCGTGATTCTTTCAATTTAAATAAAGGCTACCTAACCGGAATGGTTTAACTTAAGGAGTTCGGTTTCCAAATCCATTCCATGTGATATTGCCAAATTCGGCCATAACGTCTAGGCCGGGTTTGGGGTGTTACAGTGGCAGTGACAGTCTTGGTGAGTTCCAAAACTCTCACGTTTTTCTGATTTCATCTATTATTTGTATTGAAAAATCATCGATCTTCATATCAGCTATCTTTTTTAATAGTTGCATGGATTCTTCATCTCTGTAATTTTGGATATTTCCAGTATTATTAGCCACTATCTTATTTCCATCAGTCCAAAGTTTATAATTCTGATGTTGTAGTACATGTTGGGCTGTTGTAATTAAATCAATCCCTGCTTGGGTATGATAATAACTAAAATTATTATAACATTTGTCAATAATTTTTGTCAAGTATTCTTTGTCTTCTTTGACAGTTGATAACTTGGGGCTTCCAATCATTCTTTGAATAGTCCAAATTTGATATGGTTGGCAAAATCTTTCTTTTTCAGCAATACCAATAAGGCTACTTATTTGAATATAGAAATAATAGTAAAAATCATTTTGATTTACTATTTTTGATAATATAGATTTAATAATTGTAGGAAAATCTTTTAATAAATTGATAGAAAAATTTTGAACTACTATTTCTTTAAAAAAGAATATCATAAAAATATCATAAAAAAGAATTCCTAACAACTGTTGAAGTTGTTTTTTATCTTCAATATTTTCAGGAAATTCTTTTATTTTTACAATAATATGATCTTGGAGTTTAAGACCATCTGCTAATAAATTTAATCCTCAAAGTTTTATTTCTGTTTTTTCTAACTCTATTTTCTTAGGACTCAAGATTATTCCATGTTTTATGAATTCTTTTTTATGATATTTAAATGTTTTCTTGTTTTTCTAATGTATCTGAAAATACTAAAATATCATCTGTATAAACTACACAAAATTTTTTATATTTATTAAATATAGAATCCATCCATTTTTGGAAGATTTGTGGTGCATTACATAACCCAAATGGCATTACTCTCCATTCATAATGTCCATTAGGTGCACTAAAAGCTGTTAATGGTTTAGATTCTTCGGTTAGCATGATTTGCCAAAATCCCGATTTACAATCAAATTTACTAAAATATTTAGCTTGTTTAGCCTGTTTAATTATGTAACACCCCAAACCCGGCCTAAACGTTATGGTCGAATCTGGCAATGTCACATTGAATGGGTTTTAAAAGCAACTAACACGACAAAGCTATTTCAGATTTGCTAACTCTTCTTGCATAGAATTATTACCAAAAATTTCATTCCTGTTTAATTAACTTGCCTTAAAAGTGTTTAAAAGCGGAAGCTTATGAAAACCATTGTAATTAAGTAAAATCGTTTGTGGTTTTAGAAAACATTTGCTTTTGGTAAAATCTCGATTTTTATCGAGTTTCACAGTCAAAAGGTTATAAACACTGTAAAAAGCCAAATTAAGCAAACAGTTTATAAAGTCCTAATTATAAAGGAATTACCCAACAAATTTAAATAAACCATAAAACAAAAATGAAATAGTTTAAAAATAGTGGTCACCATCGAGTCCTCCGCTACACCAATCCGCCTAACTCTATGGATTATCTGTACAAAACAGACAGAAGAAAGGGTAAGTTTACGTAAACTCAGTGTGTAACTCCGCAGAATTAAGCGTGCACACATACAGAATGACAAATATTAGTCAGATACAGTCTTAGGCCTAAGCCCATTACAGATTCAGATGCAGATTTGGCCTTAGCCTATCTCAGATACAGATATAGCTATGCAGTCAAAAACAGGAATCGAAATCCTACCCCCAGCCTCTACACACCATTTCGACCATCCCTACACATCATGTGGGGTTTAAAACACCCACTCAGCCCTACACACCATGTTGTACTGAATATGGCATATATCAGATATATTGCAGCTGAGCTGTCAGATTATAAGCTTAAACGCCTCTTAGAACATTTCCTCCAATATATATATATCATCCCCACCCAAAAACAGATACAGTAAATGCAGAATTAGACTTACAGAATAACCATGCTTAATTACAGATAAAGATTTATGTAACAGATCAATCGATTATGTATGATAATAACATACTCAGAACACAATATCAGTCATACAGATCATACAAGTTAGGGTCTAATTACCCCTTACCGAATCTACAGTAGGTTCACAATCATTTAGAACAACTTGTGTAACCTTAGGAAAGATTTCAGTTAAATGGGCTCACACGTCCATGTGGCTAGCCCGTGTTGGCCTACAGGCCTGTGTGGCCCACATGCCCAGATTGGCCTTGGCCGTGTGGATCACATGGCGTGGCCCAGAAACCCACACGCCGTTGTGAACTACCCGTGTGGGCCCACATGCCGTATGGCCCACACGCTTTGTTCAGTTTAGCCCATGTGGCCCACACGGCTATACTCCAGCCACCTCACAGCCATGTGCTACACACGATCATGTTTTCGTCAACCACACAGTCGTGTTGCCGCACACGGCCTACCACACGGGTGACCACACGCCTGTGTGGCGTCGACAGTGGCATTTTTTCACTTTTGCTGAAAGCTCGATTTCTGTGTCTCGGGTACACATCTGGTTTGTTTTCGTAGCTAACGCAATTTCGAGACCTCTAAAACTAAAAACAGCAACCCAATACTGATTTCAGAAATTTTGACTAACGATTTGCTAACAAAAATCCAACCACAAAGCTGACTTACGACCAATGATAATCCACTACCTTCGCCGATCAGCTCGGTAGAGCGAAACCACCTCTACCACAGCCTTCTTCTACGCTAACCACAAAACATCAACAACCTAACGCTAAAGAGTTACAACAAATCCATGTCAAGAGTTTTTTCTCTGGAAACAATTTGAAAAAAAAGAATAAAACCAAATTATCCCGAAATCCCCTAATTCACTCCACTATCCTTCAACTGATAACTTCTTCAGAATTCTTGTTTGACTGAAACTCTCTTCGTCAAACGAGCAAAAATAAACTCCCATGCTCACGCAGGGTTTCGAATACAAGACCTTCAGCAAACTAACACTCCACTTAACCACTAGACCAGCAGGCCCATTCTGATATGGTTTTACAAATAATTTAATATAAGCCCATTGAGCAAATATAAGGCTTAAGCTAGAAAAATACTAGAATTTTTCAAAGTTATGGCTTGAACTTGGGACCTCTCAAACACACCAAGAACACTTACCACTGAAGCAGATACTCAGTTGAGTCAAAATTATCCAGAAAAGAAATAGGAATTTTGGGGCGTTACAACTCTAACCTCTAAAAGAAATTTCTACTTAGAAATTTACCTGACCAGAACAGATGAGGATACTGCTGTCGCATTAAGTGTGAGGTTCCCACATGGCCTCCTTAATGCTATGATTCTGCCACAGAACCTTTACTAAAGAAATGAACTTTCTTGTCAGACCCTTAACATCTCAATCTAGGATCTGAACCGGCTCCTCCTCAAATGTCAAGTCTGACCTAACCTCGATCTCTTCAACTAAGACAACATGGGATGGATCATAATGGTACCGTCTCAACATCGAGACGTGAAACACATCATGAATACGGTTTAGTTCAAGGAGTAACTCCAACTGATAGGTAACTGGTCTAACACATTTTAGAATCTGACCGAACCTCAATATCTTCTTCCATAGAGAAACCTTAAGAAAGACGAAGTCCCCCACATAATACTCAACCTCACGTCTCTTCACATTTGCATACGATTTTTGTTTATCAAAAGCTGCTTTTAGACGATCCCGAATCAGTCTAACCTTATCCTCAATCTCGAAAACCAATTCAAGACCCAAAACTCAACGTTCGTCCAACTCAGTCCAACACAAAAAGGTACGAGACTTATGACTATACAGGGCCTCGTAAAGTGCCATCTGAATGCTAGCTTGGAAACTGTTATTATAGGTGAGCTCAGCTAGTGGTAGATAATCCTCCTAATTGCCTCGGAAATTAACCACATAGTTCCTAAGCATATCCTCCAATATTTGACTCACCCTCTTAGACTGACTATCAGTCTGAGGATGGAACGCAGTACTGTAGTCCAACCTTGAACCCAAAGCCTCATGTAATTTCTTCTAGCAATAATACGTGAAGCGAGGATCTCTATCAGAAATGATCGAGACAGGAACCCCATGCAGTCTTACTATCTTAGAGATGTACAACTTCGTTAGCTTCTGTAGTAAACAATTAGTTCGAACCGAAATAAAGTGTGCAGACTTAGTCAATCGATCTACGATGACCCAAACAGAATCCTTTTTAGTGGGTGTCAAGGGCAACCCACTAACGAAGTCCATAGCCACTTGTTCCCATTTTCATAAGGGAATCTTCACTGGTTGCAATAAACCCGAAGGCAACTGGTACTCAGCCTTGACTTGCTGGCACGTCAAACATCGAGCCATAAAGTCAATAACCTCGTGCTTCAAACCTGGCCACCAGTATAACTCACGAAGGTTGCGATACATCTTATTACTGCCGGATGCATAGCATAAGGGCTACTATGTGCCTCCCTCAGAATAGACTGCCTCATTATTCAGTCCAAAATCCAAAGTGCTGTCACTCTTAACTTGACGAAACCATAAACCCAATGACTTATCCCCCAACTGCTTATCTCGAATCGAGTCAATCCAAGTCGGCTTAACCTGTAACTCAACCAGCAGACTCCCATTATCAAAAACAAACTAAGGCGAGTTAACATCACCCTCAAATTAGACATCACTCCTCGGCTTAGAGTGTCGGCCACCATATTGGCCTTACCAAGATGATACTCGATGGTATAGTCATAGTCTTTGAGCAGCTCAATCCACCGACACTGCCTAAGGTTCAACTCCTTCTGGGTAAAGAAATGCTTGAGGCTCTTATGATCAGTGTAAATAATACACCTCCCACCATACAGATAGTGCCTCCAGATTTTCAAAGAAAAAACCACCGCTACTAACTCGAGATTATGCATCGGATAGTTCCCCTCATGTGTCTTAAGCTGAGGGGACACATAAGCCACAACCTTACCATCCTACATCAAAACGCAACCCATGTAACACCCTAAACATGGCCTAGACGTTATTGTTGAATTTGACGATGTTACATGTAATGGGAGTCGAAAACGAGTTTGTCGAGTTAAAATCGTTCCAGTTAATTAGCCTTTCTCTTAGTTTGACGTAAAACGTATGTTCTCCGTTATGTCTAAAATTATATCTTTTTAGCAGAAGCTTTGGAAAACACTTGTTTTAAAAAGTACCAATTGATCTTAGTGAAAATCGAGTTTTATCATGCTTAACAATAATAAACTGTAAAACAATTAAGAAACCGAAAACTTAAAACCAGAGCTGCTAGATAACAGGCTTAATAGCCTTTCAGAAACTTCCTCCAAATAACATCAATAACCCACTCAGATGCAATGCAATATACCAAAGATGTTATGCTATTATACAATTACAGTACATACAATCAGATATCATAATTCATCATCGATATAGAATTTAGACAAACAAATCACTCGTATAGGGTCTAAATAGGGCTTACCGACCCTCTAGTAGGTACATAGTCGACCTGGGCGACCTGTACAACCTTAGATAACTTTCTAGGAACATGGGCTCACATGCCCATGTGGCCTGCCCGTGTGGCCCACACAGCCCAATTTGGCCTAAAATCCTACAAGCCAGTGTGGACTACCCGTGTTGACCCATACGCCTGTATGGTCCACATGGCCCAAATCAGTTTGGCCCTTATGTCACACACGGCTTACTTGATTATCACACGGCTGTGTCAAGTGCGCACGGCTTGGCTCGTCGATCACACGGCCTACCATAGAGATGACTACACGCCCATCTGACGTCGACAGTAAGCTTTTTTTAGCTTTTTTCCAAACATCATTTTCTGCGTTTCGAGTACACACCTAGTTCCAATTTAAGATAACATGATTCCCGAGCACTCCAAAACCTACAAATCGTCATTCCAATGCCCAATTTCAGTAATATTAACAAAACTCAATCAATATTATAACAAGATGTTCAACCCAAAACCTTCAAACTCTTACCTTCGATCGAGAACAGGAATTCCACCCTCTTAAAATGTCAATGGGTGATCTCCAGCCTCTCGATTAACTCCTAAATCACAAGTAAAACCCCTATTAAACACTTAGCTAGATTAAGTTAGAGTTTACTAAAATGAAAACTTACCAAGCGTGCTCAATCCAACCTTGTACAGAAAAGAAGATGAAATAAAGAAGAAACAGAAGGGAAGGAAAAATTCAAGGAGATTTCGACAAGGGAAGGGAGTAGATTTTTGAAAAAAGAGAAAGAGGGGAAATGATTTTCGATAGAAGGGAGGCACAATGAAACTGATGTCAAATTTTTTTCTTTGGATGGAAACAACAGTTTTGCCAGATTTTTCTAACTCCCCACTAATCCATATATTAACCACCACTACTCAAAGTCTTATTAAAACTCATACTCCTATTCAACGATCGCGCAAAAATATTGCCCAAGCAGGGATTTGAACACAACACCTTCAGCAATCCAACACTCAACTTAACCACTAGACCAGTAGGCCCATTCTGATATAAGCTTATCAATAATTACACTTAAGCCCTTTACACTTAACCACTAATTAGATACACATTTGTGTCAATTTACCACAAAAGCAGCACTACAAAAATTGGGGCATTACAGTCCAAACCCACATGTGAAGCGTTGCTATACACCACAAATTCCTTTCTAGACTCAGGCTATATTAGAATAGGAGCCTGGATCAGAGCAGACTTGAGCTTTTCAAAGCTCTCTCATTGTGCATCAGTCTAGAAGAAAGGGACACCCTTACGCGAAGCTTAGTCAAGGGAGCTGCAATCAGAGAGAATCCCTCAACAAACTAATGATAATAACCAGCCAAACCTAGAAAGCTACGGATCTCAAACACATTCTTAGGTTGTTTCCAATACAGCACCGCTTTTATCTTTCGAGGATCAACTCGAAGCCCTCCTGCAGAAACCACATGCCCTAAAAAAGTTACTTCACGCAATCAAAATTCAAATTTTCGTAGCTTAGCGTAAAGTTGCTTCTCACGTAGAATCTGAAGCACTACTCTAAAATGCTCATCATGCTCATCCTTAGTCTTAGAGTATACCAGAATATCGTCGATGAAGATTACGATGAGCTGAAAGACTCAGTTCATTAGATCTATGAATACGGCCGGTGCAATTGTCAACCCAAAAGGCATAACTAGGAATTCGTAATGTCCATAACGAGTCTTAAATGTCATCTTATGCATATCCACCTCCTTAACCCTCAACTAGCGATACCTTGAATGGAGATCGATCTTAGAGAACACACAAGCCTATCAGAACTGATCAAATAAGTTGTTGATCCTCGGAAGTGGATACATATTCTTAATAGTTAGCTTATTCAACTGCCAATAATCTATACACATCCTCATGGTCCTATCCTTCTTCTTAACAAACAGAACCGGTGCTCCTCACAGAGACACACTAGGATGAATGAAACCACCATCCAACAACTCATACAGTTGAGCTTTAAGCTTAGTAAGCTCCTTCGGTACCATTCGATAAGGAGTGATAAACACTGGAGCTATACTAGGAAGAAACTTAATCTCAAATTCCACTTCATGGTTCAGAGGTAATCCCGGTAACTCCTCAGAAAAGACGTCCAAAAAATCTCTTACAGTTCTGATATTCTCAATAGAAGAGTCCTTAGAGTTTGACTTACATAGGCCAAGTATGCCTCACACCTTTTCCGGACTAATTTCATAGCTACTAGAGCGGAGATCATAGACAAAAAATAGTCTTGACGCTTACCTATCATAACCACCTCCACATCATCCTTGGCCCTCAAAACGACAGTCTTAGATGTGCAGTCCAAATTGACTCGATGTTCCACCAACCAGTCTATACCCAGAATCAGGTCGAACTCCCAAAATAGAAGCTCCATCAGATTAGCTAGAAATATCTCCCATTGTACCTCTAATGTGACATCTATATATAGTTTGCTAACTCGAACCAATTGCCCCAACGGACTCAGTATCGTGACCTCACTTGTAATACTTTCCACAGAAATCCTCAAAGTCTTAGATACAGTGCTAGCTACGAATGGGTGAATAGACCTTATGTCTATCAAAGCAAGATAAAGCACATCAGAAATAAGAAACGTACTAGTGATGATGTCAGGAGTATCTATGTCCTCTTGGCGACATGCAACATAAACCAAAGCAGGCTGCCTCGCCTCAATCTGCCCAGCACCTCGACCCGGTGCTCTCTGTCCTCGGCCCATACTATTACCACCCCTAGTCTGACCACGAGCCCTAGGTGGCTGCTGAACTAATCTCTGCGACTGCACAGAACCTGATATTAGAACAGGCCCCAATCCTCCTCCAACATTCACCCGAATGGCTTCTACTACAATCACTGCATGGTTGTAACCCAATAGGAGCAACAGAAGAACCAAGGTCCGCCACTCTAACTGGCCCATCAGATCTGGCCTTTTTTTAGGCCTCTGTACAGAACTCGAGGGCTCTGAATCCCTCTTGTTCTTACCTCTTTCCCTCTCCCTATTCTAGCGCTCCACGCGCTTAACATCTTCGGCGATCTTCTCCTTCTCCACTAGAATAGAAAACTCTCGCTTCCTCTGTAGAGCTATCAAAACCCTTTAATTATCCCTTAGGCCATCCTCAAACCTAACACACCTCTCATAATCCGATGCCACCATACCTCGAGCATAGTGACTCAGCCTCAGAAATTTGGTTATAGATCGATCACCTTGTGTGAAGTTCAGAAACTCATGCCTACGAGTATCAACGTAGCTGGCTCTCCTTAATAGTCAGACGGTCAGGCTAAGTACCCTCTTTAATAGTCAACCACCACTGGTGTGCCTCGTCGCGAAGCAAGGGGATTGCACCCTTCAATTTCTGCTCAGGGCATAACCCAGATCATCCATAATCCTCTCAGTGGCCTCTAACCAATACTTAGCCACATTAGGGGTGACTCCTATGACAACCCTAAATAACTCAACTCTATTAAACCGGAGTCACTCAGTTACCAACCCTCAACCCCCAAATCCAGAATTGGGTCCGGCGACCCGCTTCAATATCTTTAACATAGCTTGGGATAGTGCATCGTCCCCAGCCAGTCGACTTTGAGACCTAGTCTCAGTAGCAGGTGATACCGGTGTCTCACAGGTGTCCAGATTCAGCATGCTGCCTAGAGAAGATAACTCAGCTTCATCCCCCCTAAGGCCTCTACGTCGGCCTCGAATACCAATCCACGGATACCTCGTGCACTCATTGTGACTTAAAAGTTTTATCTACATTAAGAATTTTATGCATCAGTTTCCATATTTATTAATAGATATTTTATGCATAAAGTATCAAAAGTTTAGAGTTTTTTTCGAGAGTTTTAGTCTCAAGCAGTTTCACTACAGTTTTAGAGTGCATTAACTATAGTACTTTCAAGTAGCTATCAGTAATATTTTCAAAATTTTCTAACAAAAATCAGGAATACTTCCACGATCGGCGCCAAAGAATCAGTGAACCACATACTATTCAAAATATTTTTAAACCATTTGAAAACTAATTCTTTATACCTATTTTGAAACCCCAAATCCATAGTCGAGTTTTGTAATCTGGCTCTGATATCACTAAATGTAGCACCCTAAATCTGGCCTAGATATTATGGCTGAATCTGGCAATGTCACATGGAATGGGTTTTAAAAACAACTAACATGACAAAACTATTTTGGATTTGCTAACTCTTCTTACGTAGAATTATTATCGAAACATTTATTCCTATTTAATTAACTTGCCTTAAAAGTGTTTAAAAGCAGAAGCTTAAGAAAACCATTGTAATTAAGTAAAATCATTCGTGGTTTTAGAAAACATTTGCTTTTGGTAAAATCCCAATTTTTATTGAGTTTCACAATAAAAAAGTTATAAACACTGTAAAAACCCAAATTAAGTAAACAGTCTATAAAGTCCCAATTACAAAGGAATTACCCAACAAATTTAAATAAACCATAAAACAAAAATGAAACAGTTTAAAAAGAGTGGCCATCGTCGAGTCTTCCGCTGCACCAATTCACCTAACTCTATGGATTACCTGTACAAAACAGATAGAAGAAAGGGTGAGTTTACGTAAACTCAGTGTGTAACCCCACAGAATTAAGCGTGCACACATACATAATAATAGATATCAGTCAGATACAGTATTGGGCCTAAGCCCATTATAGATTCAGACGCAAATTTGGCCTTAGCCCATCTCAGATACAGATACAGCTATGCAGTCAAAAATAGGAATCAGAATCCTACCCTCAACCTCTACACACCATCTCCGACCATCCCTACACATCATGTAGAGTTTAAAACACCCAACCGACCGTATACACCATGTTGTATTGAATGCGATGCATATCAGATATATTGCAGCTGAGCTGCCAGATAATAGGCGTAAATGCCTCTCAGAACACTTCCTACAATATATATATCATCCTCACCCAAAACAGATACAGTAAATGTAGAATCAAACTTACAGAATAACCATGCTTAATTATAGATAAAGGTTTATGTAACAGATCAATAGGTTATGTATGATAATAATATACTCAGAACAAAGTATCAGTCATACAAATTATACAAGTTAGGGTCTAATTACCCGTTATCGAATCTACACTAGGTTAACAAGCATTTAGAACAACTCGTGCAACCTTAAAAAATATTTCGGTTAAATGGGCTCACACACCTATGTGGCTAGCTTGTGTGGGCCTACACACCTGTGTGGCCCATACACCCAGATTAGCCTTGGCTGTGTGGATCACATGGCTTAGCCCAGAAACCCACATGCCCAGTTCAGTTTAGCCTGTGTGGCCCACACAGCCACACTCCAACCACCTCATGACAGTGTACTGTGCACGGCCATGTCCTAGTCGACCACACCACCGTGTTGTTGCACACGGCCTACCACACAGGTGACCACACGCCCATGTAGCGTCGACAGTGGGCTTTTTCGACTTTTTCTGAAAGCTTAATTTCTACGTATTGGGACCCACCTGGTTTGTTTTTGCAGCTAATACAATTCCGAGACCTCCAAAACCTAAAAGCAGCAACCCAATACTAATTTCAAAAATTTTGACTAACGATTTGCTAACAAAAATCTAGCCACAAAGCCGACTTACCACTAACGAAAATCCACTACCTTCGCTGATCAGCTCATTAGAGCGAAACCACATCTGCCATAGCCTTCTTCTTCGCTAACTACAAAACATCAACAACTCAACGCTAAAGAGTTACAGTAAAATTCCCTCAAACGTTTCAAAACCCAAAAATTTACATGAATCATCATCAACACCACTTTTTAGGAAAAAATAGTACAAAAAATTCGTGACACGAGGAATTGCGCACCAAGGAGAGTAACGAAATCGGAAAAAGAAGAGGAGAAAATCGTTAGGGGAAAACGTCAAGAGTTTTTTTCTCTAGAAACAATTTGAAAAAAAGAATAAAACCAAATTATCCCTAAATCCCCTAATTCATTCCACTACCCCACTATTGATAACTTCCTCAGAATTATTGCTTGACCGAAACTCTCTCGGTCAAACGAACAAAACTAAACTCCCATGCTCGTACAGAGATTCGAACACAAGACCTCCAACAAACTAACACTCCACTTAACCACCAAATCACTAAGCCCATTCTAATATGATTTTATAAATAATTTAATATAATCCCACTGAGCAAGTATAAGGCTTAAGCTAGAAAAATACCAAAATTTTTCAAAGCTATAGCTTGAACTTGGGACCTCTCAAACACACCCAGAACACTTAACCACTGAAGCAGATACTCAATTTTGTCAAAATTATCCAGAAACAGAAATAGGAATTTTGGGGCGTTACAAATTAAAACATACTTTCTTGGAATAAAATACCCATAAAAATAATATTTTGATTTAACCTTTTATAATTAATTACCATCCTAGCTTTTTCTCTTTTTGTTTCAACATGGTTTCTTACCATAAAAGCAGGACTAGAATGTGGACTATTAGTTGTTTCTATTAATCTTTTTTCCAACAATTCTTTGATTTGTATATCAAATTCATTTATATCTTGTTTAGTATAGATCTTGGGTTTTACTCTAATAATTTTATTGGGATTTTCCAATTTAATTTCACAATATCTAGGACTATTCTGCCATAATTTTAATGGTTCTTCACTAAAATTATTTTCTAATATTTTAAACAACCAATGATCTATCTCTAGTTGTTTAATCTATTCTTTTCTTGGTGGTGTAAAATTTTTATCACACAAAAATTTATGATTTTCAACTAATGGTATTTCTACAGAAGTTTTTTTCTATTGATAAATAATTAAATTTTTATCTATAGAAAATGGTAAATGTTGATATATAAAGTTATTTCCTAATAATGTAATAGCCAAATTTCAGCGATGTCGAAAATAGTGGTTCGAGAACACCAAATCTGAAAAATGAACTCGTAGATTATATTAATTAATATTTATGAGCCAAATGTAGCTTTTAAAAGATTTTTGAAATAGTAAATTGTGTTTTATAAAGATTTATTTGGTCAAGAAATTAAGAAAAAAAGTATCGAGTTCTTGGTGTTATAAACCGAGCCATAAATATTTTTATAAATATTTATGGAGTGTTGATAAGGTGGTAGTAAAATTTCGTTAGAGAATTTTTACGTTTGGGTGATTAATTAAATAAAAAGGACTAAATTGAAAAAGGTGTAAAAGTTGCTAGAAGGATTAAATAGCTCAATTGTCAAATGAGGAAGGACCTAAAGTGAAAATAAGCTTAAAAGAAATATTTTCGACGGCACAAGCAGAGAAAAATTAGGAAAATTTAGGAAATAAAGGCAAAATGGGAAAATAACAAAATTTACTAAATAAAAAGGGGACTAGAATAGAATATCTAGAATTCTCTTCATTTCTCTTCATTTTCATCCGCTGAAAAACAGCCATGGAAGAGGGTTCAAGTTGGTTTTCATACTCTAGTTTCAAAGTTTAATTCTTGCTTTCTCCTTGAAATTTCTAAGATTTTGGACTTCTCCAATTAGGTCCAACTTACTATGTCATTAGTTTTTTATTCCATGGCTAATTTTTAAAGTTGCTATGGATGAGTGCTGGAAGCGTATGATGAATAAACATAGAATTGAAGCTTTAATTTTGATGTATGATGATTTTATCAAGTAAAATTGATGGTAATTGATTTTAGGACCTAATTATGAAAGAGTTTGGAATTAAGGCCTAGTGCTAAAGTTCTGATTTTCAGGGGTTATGAAGTAGTTTAAAATGATATACTAAAGTATTAATTGAGAAAAATTAGTTCAATTGAGGGGTTAATTGAGTAAGGACTGAGTTGTATGAACTGTGAAATTTGGGGTAAAATGGAAATCAACATTTTGCATTAAAATTGTTTTGGATAGCAATAGTAGTCTAACTTTGAAAAATCACCAAAAATTGTAGAAATTGAATTAGAGGATCAATAAACTATAAAATTAAATCTTATTGAATCTAGTTTCTTATAGAAGAAACAACGTAAGCAATGAAATTGTAAATCATCAAAAATTGAATAAAAATAATTAGGGTTTAAATTTATATGTTTAGAATCCTGAATGAGTCTGTTTTCAAGAGAAACAAGCAGGAAAATTATTAAAATCTTGTACGAGGAGATAATTAATTTTTAGTGAAGAAGGGTCGGAACTGTTAGATAACAGAACTTGAGTGACTTTAAAGAATAAACTGTACTTATTGGATAAACCAAAAATTCTGAAAATTTTATGGTAAGAAGATACGTGGGTCTAGTTTCAGGTGAAATTAGCAGAGATAAAAATAATTTAGTAATTATGACACAGATGGACAGCTTGAATGTTCATATAAATAAATAGTAAAAATTATAAATAATGTTCCTTACAAGTGTGTTATATACATTAAGGATGTGGAATGGAGAGGAGGAGGAGGAAAATATGTGAGTGACTTATGCATAAATTGATCACATGCTCGATTATATTTGGTAAATGTTAAACTTTGTTAAAATGAAAAATATTTTAAATTCATGTTTGAATTAAATGTTATATATGTTAAAGAATAATTTGAATATTTGATATTGCCTAATAAATGAATATCTGATATTGCTTAGTAAATGTCAAGCCAAATATAAAAAAAAATGTTATAAGTGGAATATCTGTGAAAGAATATGGTAAGTATTTTCATGATTATTATTGAGCTCATTCACATAAATCTGTCATTTGAATTTGTGATAGACAGGAAGAAATAGTGGATGGCATGCTTATGTATGGTTATATATATTTATCTAAAACACAAGAAAATGATGGTTATATATTTGATATATGGAGATATGAGACCATGATATATGAACATGGAACATATTTTATAAATGTGTTCGTTCATAATTATAGAATTGTGCAACTCAAGTGTACTATTTGTATAAAGATAGCATTTCAAATGATTTGATGAGTAAAGCTCCAATGTGAGATAGTCTGAAATCAAGACAAATTGTTATGAAAGCGTATTTAAAATACATAGATATTATTGTTATAAGTTATGTGAATAAATGATGTGTAAAAGTATATGCATATGAGAAATTTAATGAAAGTTGAGCTTATACATGTTTCTTGATATTTATATGAATTATATGACTAACAATGTGATAAGAATAGGTATTAGGGCTCATGATAAATTCGAATAATTATGCTTTGCATAATTATGTTGAATATAGAGAAGCGGTAAGTTAATTACCATGTTATACGAATTTATTAAATATTACATGTTTACTTTGTTTTACTTTTTCCCCTAATTAATAATGATTCGATAAGCTCCGGTAATGCCTCGTACCCTCTTCCGATGATGGATACAGGTAAGGGGTGTACAAATAATATGTCTCCATGCATTGCAGGAAAACATAATATTTTAGGTATTACAAATCTTACATTATTTATGTAAATTGGTACATTTCTAGCCTTAAATTGAATTATGGTTTCATTACCATCTATTCCTATTCTTAAAATATAATCTATCTCCTGACGACATATATTCTATAGTACTTATAGGTTTTGACGAACTAGCACTACTTATTCTATCTATCATCCAATCTCTTGGTATTGATAGATCACTTAAATGTAATAATTTTGGTTGTATTTCTGTAGTAAATTTATTAGGTTCAAAAAGCTCAATAATTTTATTATTAATTTCTTTAATTTCTACTTCTGCCGTATTAGTATATTCATTAATAGAAGTCCAACTTATTGCTAGATCTTCTGCTAAGTCATTTATTCCAAATTTTTTTTCTGAATTCTTAAACATAAACACTCCCCTATTAGAGGATCTGTAATAGATATAAAGTAATTTGGTTTACACCAATATGTAAATTAGATTGAATACCTCCAATAAGTGCTTTTATTGGATTTTCAAATATTTTATCTAATAATACCGCTATTATAGGTATATCATGACCTTTTCTAAATGAAGATCTAATAGTCATCATTATTATTCCTAAGTGTATATATCTAACTTGAGGATATTTCTTTTTAATCCTTTTAATTTTATCTTTAGTAAATAATGGGATTTCTGTTAATCATTCTCTAGTATCTTTAGCGACTGTATTACCGCTAATTTTTTCTATGTGTCTTTGACTCCATATGTTGAATTTATAAATTTTATATATTTCTTCTTTAGAAATATGATTTTTATTTATTTTTTCTATCATTTCATCAGAAAAGTCTTTTTCTTCTTCGATAAAATTTCTTAATTTTATATTTTGTTGTTTAGATTTAGGAATTTCTTCTAATTGATTCTTAGAACTACTTCCTTCATTAAACATAAATATATATTCTCCATTATCTGAATCAGAATTTGTTTCTGATATTAATTTATATAATATTTCTTCAAGATTTATTTCCTTTTCTAAACATATTTCTATGTCTTGTTCTTCAAGAGTTTTAATCAGTTTTTTTGCATTTTTTCCTTTGTTAGGACAATTTGGTGCTATGTGACCTTCTTCATCACTTATAAAACATTAACATATTTTTTTTAGGTTTTTTAGAAGTTTTTCTTCTAATAAATTTTTTTATGTAACACCCTAAACCCGGCTTGGACGTTATGTCCGAATCTGGTGATGTCACATGAGAGTGTTTTTGAGAATGCATCGATACATTAAAATCGTTTTAGTTATTATCTTTTACTTAATCCGAAAAAACGTGTTCTCACTGATTTGCTTTAAAACATATCTCTTTTACACGGAAGCTTTAGAAAATCTTCAATTTTAAGAAAACTATTTGCTTTAGAGAAAACCAGATTTTTAATCGTGCTTATCAGTAATAAACAACCAACAATTCAAAAGCTGAAATTAAAAGCCAAAAAGTCCAAAGTAATCCAAAACTAGAAAAGCCAATGAAAATAGTCTAAAGTTATTACGTGTGGCCACCATCGAGTCCTCTGATACACCGATCCGCTAATGCTATGGAGTACTTGAACAGATGTAATAGAAAATATTGAGTTTTCGCAACTCAGTGTGTAGTCCCCACAGAAAACGTGCATACAGACATACATCAGATCATAATCATAATCAGTCTGGGCCGGAGCCCCTTACAAAAATCAATGTAGGCCTTAGCCCACTTAGAAGCAGAGTCAGACATATATATTAGGGCCTTGGCCCATCTCAGGTACAGTATACAGAATAGAACATATTAAACAGAGTCCTACCCACCAGCCTCTACACACCAACTCCGTCTAACCTTACACACCATGTGGGGATAAATCGACCCACCCATCCCTACACACCATACTGTACTGAATGCGGCACATAATCAGATAATTGCAGCTGTGCTGTCAGATATCAGGCTTAGGAGCCTTTTAGAATACTTCCTCCACATACATTAACCCAACCCCGATGCAATGCAGCATACAGTACATGACATGCAAATATGTAATTAACAGATCATACATACAAATCAGTGCACATGCTATGGCACGCATAAAACATAGTTAAATCACAAAATCAGGGGTCAAGTAACTCTCACTGACCCTGCAGTAGGTCCCAGTCGACTTGGCCGACCCGAGCAACCATTTAGAGTATTTTAGAAAATTGGCCTCATACGCTCATGTGGCCTACTCGTGTAGGCTCACATGCCTGTGTGGCCCACACGACCTAAATTGGGTTTGGCTGTGTGGATCACACAGCCTAGCCCATAATTCCACATGCCCGTGTGGTTCACCCATGTGGGCTCACACAACTGTGTAGCCCACACAGCCCAGTTGGTTGAGCCTGAGTGTCGCACACGGCCTCACCTGGCCATCACACGGCTGTGTCCTTCACGTACGGCCTGACCTCGTTAATCACACGCCTGTGTACTACCATACGGCCTACCACACGGGTGACCACATGCCCATGTGCCATCAACAGTTTCGTTTTTCGGCTTTTGTCAATTCTCGTTTTCTGTGTTTTCGAGTACACACCTAATTTCGAAACGATGCTAAAACAAACCTAAATGGTGATCAATTCAAGACCACAATTAGTCTTTAATTTATGACTTAATCAAGACCCCAAAATCGAATGCTACTCAAAAACTCAAGATAGACACTTACTACTGATAAAATACCGCCCCTAATCCTCTAATCTCAGCAGCAGTACCAAAAGATTATTGTCTTTCGCCTAAACCAAAAGTATCAAAACAAATTCTTAATCACTAACCAAGAAAAGCTGGCAAAAGGCGAAATTGCTACTTACAAAACCCGCAGGAAGAAACGCGTCACAAATCGGAGATCATTTTAGTTACAAAGATCGAAAAAAAGAATGAGAGGGAAAGTAAAATGGAGTTTTGGCAGAGGGAAAAGAAAGAATGGCGTCAGCAAATCTAGGAAAATAGAATGAAGAGACGAATTTTAGAAAAACCAAGAAATAAAAATAAAAAATATTTATTTTGATAACCACTTCCCTAATAACCTCCCAAATTTCTCTACACAACTCCCCACTAAATCCACTACTCAGATTTTCGATCAAACACAAACTTTAGCCAAATTTTGTAACAAAAATAATACCCTTGCCGTCCCAGAAAATCAGACCCAAGACTTCCCTCACACCGACACTCCACTTAGCCACAGACCAACAGGCCCATTCTGATACACTGTTACTAACAATTATTTATAAGCCTATTAACCAAGGGTTGGGCTTTATTCATAAAAATATGCCAAAATTTTCCCAAGTCAAGGCTTAAACTTGGAACCTCCCACACACACCCAGAAAATTTAACCACTGAAGCAAATACACACTTGTGTCAAATTAATGTAGAAACATATACAGATATTTTTGGGGCGTTACATTTTATTATAACCATTATATTTTTTATTTCCTAGTTTCCATCTAACTAACTTATATATTCTATTTTTCTTTCTATGTTTTTTATAAGTATTAGAACGTATTAGTTTACATCCAAATTCCCACTCATTTTCTAAAATTTTAGTACAATGTTTAGTACTTAATTTATTTTTAACTTGTTTAGAGGCTTTAGATTGTAAACAATGTAAAGTTATTCTTTCTTTTGCAAATTTATCCTATTAACTATAGAATCTATATTTTCTGGTTCTACTCCATCCTTTTTACTATGTTTTTCTAGATAATTTACATATTTTTGTATGCAAATTTCATCCCATGGTGGTGGTAATTTATGAAAATATTGGTTTTTCCAAAATTATATGTTTTCACTTTTTAGTTTTTGGTATTCATGAAGAAATTTTTAAGGAAATTCTTCCAAATATCTAATATCACATAATTTAATTTTTGACAATATATAACTAGATACGTTATCCTGACTTTTTTTATTATTATTAAAATAACCACAAAATTCTGTTTTTAGAATAAAAGTTAAACCTTTTAAGAGATCTTTGGGAGTTTCTATTTGGTTTATTAACTGCCCTTTTTCTTCTTTTCCTTTATCTGATTCTTCCCATCTTTTTAAAAATTATAGAACATCACCTTGAAATGTTCCAACAAAATAATTTAAGAATTTTTCTTTTGTCCAAGTATTGTTGTTGTTTACAACAATAGTCATTGACTGTGCCCAATCATCTGTAGTTTTTTCGTAATCTGATATCAAAATATTAGTCAAGTCTAAATATATTCCACCTTGGGTCACATTTCTTTTATTTAAATCATTTATCCTATGTGGTATAGGTTGATTAGATAATTCTCCTGGATATTCAGATTTAATTTCATTAGTAGCTATGTTTTCAGTTTGATTACCAAAAATTCTAGTTGTGTTTTCAACTTTTTCAAATTTTTTATTTAAAGTTCTTAGATAATCATCATTTTGAAGATATGATTCTATTTTTCTTTTTCCATAAGGATCTATTTCTTTAGTATCCATTGGTTCTGAAATTTCTATATTTTCTTCCTCATCTGTTGAAGTGCTTTCTTCATCAGATTTATAACTAGTAACCTTTAGATTTTCTAGATTATCAGAATTACTAGAACTACTACTGTTTGTAGTGTCATAATTTAACATATAGTGATAATTAAATAAAGTAAACAAATCTTTATGTTTTTCATAAAGTTGTTCTATTAATTTTAAATATTCTATTCTTTCATTTTTATCTGTACTTTTAGTAAATTTAAATTTCCAATGTTCTATAAGTTCTTTATATGATTGAAAATCATATTTTTGTTGACTAGTATATTTTCTTTTTTGTTTTTCAGGATTCTTTCCTCTTTTATTAGTAGAAGATGATTCTTCTGAAGAAGTGTCTTCTTCCTGAGATAAAGTTAATATTATATTACTATTTCCATAAAATAAATGACCTAAATCTATTTCTTGTTCCATATTTTCGTTAATAAGAACTTGTTCTAATTTATTATTAAATTAGATAAAATTTCTTTAGATTTTTTGTTCAAATCTAATTCTGTAATTTCTCTTACATTATTTACTTGCTCTTCTATTTTACTGACTTTATTATATAATTTATTAAAACATATAGAGGTTATATCTATTAAACTATTAAAACCATTACTAAGGGCTGAAATATTATTTTCATTCTTAAAGTCTATATGCATAGTATGATTGCAAATTTTATCTTTATATAAACAATCTGTTTCTTCCATAATATTTATCTCTAGTACCTAAAACCTTCTTTTAAAAATAGAATGTCGGTAATGACAATATATCTCAAAGAAAAGATAAATAAAAATAAAAATAAAGAACACACAGATTTTACGTGGAAACCCTTTCAGGAAAAAAACCACGGACAGAGGAGAAGAAAATTCACTATGTCGAATTCGAATGATTACAAGAGGAGTAGACTATGTCTATTTATAGGCTTGTAAATCCGTATTCTAATAGAAGTATAGTAAGATTGAAACACCTTATTCTAATCAATATCAAATAGATGGAGTTTAATAAGGTTTAAAAAACCTTATTCTAAAATAAAATAAAAGAAGTATAGTTCTATATGGATTTTACTTTTATTTTATTTTACCACTGTATTTTATTTAAATAAGGATTTGGGTCACTTAATTCTAACAATCTCCACCTTGACACGAATGCTCAATGAACAAGTTCTTCATCACGAGCTCTCAACGAACAAGTTCTCCACTTCTTCCATAAAACCCCTTAAGGGTTTGACTTTAACAATTGAACACCAACCAAGTTTAAGTAATGCTCAAACTTGGTTATAGGAAGTGACTTAGTCATATATCTGCAGGATTTTCATTAGTACTAATTTTGCTCACAACAAAATCACCACGAGCAATAATATCACGAAAAAATGATACTGAACATCAATGTGTTTTGTTCTCTCATGAAACATTTGATCTTTTGTAAGGAAGATGGCACTCTGACTATCAAAAAATACTGTGCTGATT
This sequence comes from Gossypium hirsutum, assembly GCF_007990345.1. Lineage (NCBI taxonomy): Eukaryota > Viridiplantae > Streptophyta > Magnoliopsida > Malvales > Malvaceae > Gossypium > Gossypium hirsutum. The sequence goes on along the minus strand of NC_053434.1, from coordinate 87,732,854 downwards.
TAAAGGTCTTTATTGAGTTCACTAAAGAGTCCCTTCAACCAAATAGCTTCTTTACAAGCCTCAGTAATCGTCATGTACTCAGCTTCAGTGGTAGACAAAGCGACTGTAGTTTGCAAAGTGGCTTTCCAACTGATTGCACAACCTCAAATTGTAAAGACATAACCTGTGAGAGATTTTCTTCTATCAAAGTCTCCAAAAAAATCAGCATCAACATACCCAAGGTCCCTGTTAAAATTATTTTTATGTGTTGTGTGCATAAATGTATGCTTGCTTCCGTGGTTGAGTATCTTGAGGAGTGTTGAAGAGGTCATGAGTTCAAGCTTTGGCTTGTACAAAATTTTGATTTTGGCTTGAATAAACCCTGTCTCTTGTCAGTAGGGCTCTTAAATAAAAATGGTGAGAATATGTCATAAGAAGCCTGTTGGTCTAAGGGATAATGGCGTGTTACTAATGGTAAAGGGACTTGAGTTTGAGTCTTTCTACGCGTAAGGGGTGTCTTTTTGCTACTGTGCCATGTAAGAGGTTGTTTGTCAGTAGGATTCTGATGCTCTTGGATGGTTGAGAGTATTGAGGGGAGTGGGGAGTGTGTAGCCAAATTCTAGGAGTGTTGTAAGGAGAAAAGTTAGGAATTTTGAAGGGATATGGATAGTGTTTAGTTGGAGAGATTTGAGGAGTCAAGTGAGGAGTGTGTTTGTACTGAATTTGGAACTCTCACTTTTGGCATTTTCAGCTTTTGAGCAAAAGCTAGGAGGTTGGTCATTGTTTCTTTTCGGCTTTTTTCTCCTTGGCGTGAATTCCAACATTTTTGGTCTTACCCAGTTTGTTCTCTTTTAACGTTTTGGTCACCGATTTCCCTTTGCTCCTCTTCTCTCTAGTATCAAATTCTTTGGCCGAACTTTCTTCCTCTCCCTCACTCCAACGTTTGCCCTTTTGACCGAATACACTTTCTTCCTTCACCCTTCTTCTTTTCTTCTCCTTTGACTGAATATAACATCTTTTCTCTTTGACTCTTGAGTTCATCAAAGTTTATTCCTGTCCATCTGGCTATTGAGACCGAATACTCCATCCCTGTTGGTTTCGGTTTGGGGTTGTTCTTCAACAAGTTAGTAAGTACTCTTGCACTACTAAAAGCCGAATAATTTTTCCCTTCTTACTGATTATTACCCTCCTTTTCCCAGATGTGATGTTCCTTTCGGTTTCTAAAGTTTCTTGGTGAGTAAAAGAGTTGCTAGTGAATACTAAGCAGTCGAACCTTTCTATCTTTACTTGATCAAGGTAATTCTATTTACGATTATGGTATTCAATTGGTGCATGACTTGTTTAGGAAGGTGTTGGCCGATTGCCTATTTCCTCTTATCATTGGGTTGTGTTTTCTATAAGCCGTATTTTAGTCTCACGTCATGTGTTTTAGTGTGATCAACATTAATGGGTTTTGCTGTCAACCAGCTATTCGGTTAGGAGAGTAAACCAGCCTTCATCAATGATTCTAGTAGGTCTAATCACTCTTACGATTAAGGCAAGTATCAGATGTTATTTTAAGTTAGGAATAAAGAAGGGTGATTAACCCTAGTATCAATTGACTAACAGATTATCGTGACTGAATGTAGGTCTAGGGAACTTTTGGGCTAGACACACATTTCGCAACAGGTGTGTAATCACACTGTTATTAGCATAGATCGGCAAAAACCGAAAATGTAAAACTGTTGACTCTACACGAGCGTATGCTCGCTCGTGTAGTGAGCCGAATGTACAAAATGTAGGCGTTCGACCGTAGAGGCCACCATGAGCGATCTCATGGGCTAGGGCCGATTTTGGCCACCTTAGGCCGAAATAGGCGTGTGGGCCCCACTGGTTCGCGGGTCCGGATGGGTAAAATCGCACAAACATGTGGAGATTGTTGGGCCAGGCTGTGTAGTTTGCACAGCTAAGACCACTATTGGGATTACTGGGCCACACAAGCGTGTGGGCCCTCGTGGGCCGTGCAATATGCTTCGAGCCCATTTTTACTGTTTGACCATTAAGGCTGCACGAGTCGTCTGAGACACCTATGGACCTACTATTGGGTTGGTAAGTACACTCAGACCCCTTACTGATGAAATGACTCATATACCCTTATGTTATATTTGACTGTATTCGAGCATGACATTTTGCTATATACACATATATTATGTTGCATTGCATGGGATGGGATATTTGATATTGGAGGAAGTGTACTGAAAGGCAATAAGCCTATTACTGGCAGCTCTGCTGCAAATACTGCTTAAGTGTCGTAACTGGTACTATTTGATATGTAGGGATGGGTGGGTCGATTTTATCCCCACATGGTGTGTAGGGTTGGTACGGAGATGATGTGTAGAGGATGGATTGGGAAAGACTCTTTGTTTGCATATTGTACTGAAATGTTAAATAGGCTTAGGCCCAGACTGCTACTGTTACTGGAACGGGCTTAGGCCCAGACTGCTACTATTACTGAAATAGGTTAAGGCCTAATTCATATTGCATGGGCTTAGGCCCAAATTATGTTGACTCTGGCTATATACTTTTATGGGATTTTGCACACTGAGTTTCGTAAACTCACCCATCTGTTAACTATGCAAGAAATCCCCAAGCTTAGAGGGACCAAGGTGACGGAGGACTCAGAGGTGGCCACTCGATGAAGTCTCTTTTAATGTTATAATTAAGATTCTATTTTGGGTTTTCATTTTGTAATAAGGCCTCTTTAATTTTATTTTTATTTTAATTTTTGGATTTAATTACTTAAATTTCAATCTACTAGTAGTAGGTCACGGATTTTTCAAGAAATTATAAACAAATGTTTTTCTGAAAACACCACGTGTACGTAACACATTTTGAAAGCTTCCGCAACAGACACTGTTTTAAAATTTAATAACAAACTAAGATAATTAATGTTTTGCTAAGATAACTTGAGTTTTTATGATGAACCGGACACCCTAAACTTTGGTTAAGATCCTAAAGGAGTTTTATGAAGAACGAATTTTCACGCAATTTATGTTTTGGAAAAGCACTCCATGTGACATCACAGATTCGGCCATAACGTCTAGGCCGGGTTTGGGGTGTTACACAATTACTCCATATCTAGTTCTTCCAAACTGTAAGCAAACATCAGTAGTACCTCGTAAGTATCTTAAAATCCACTGAACTACTTTCCAATGTTCTTTATAGGGATTCACCATGTATCTGCTAACTGCACTGACTGCATATGATAAATCTAGACATGAACAAACCATAGCATACATGAGAGATCCCACTGCACTAGAGTATGGAACATGTGACATGTACTCAATCTCATCATCTGATTGTGGAAACAAAGCCAATGAAAGCCTGAAATGGGCTGCTAAAGGAGTACTAACAGGCTTAGCACTCTGCATATTGAACCTCTAAAGAACTTTCACAATGTAACCCTTCTGACTTAGGTACAATTTACTTTCTTTTCTATTTCTAAGAATCTTCATACCAAGTATCTTCTTTGTTTGTCCCAAATATTTCATCTCAAGTTCTTCACTTAGTTGGGTTTTGACATTTCTTATCTCTCCTTTATCTTTCCCTACTATCAACATGTCATCAACATAAAGGAGTATATACACAAAAGAACCATCACTATTTTTCTTAAAGTAAACACAATTGTCAAAGCTACTTTTTTTGAAATCATGAGAAGTCATAAAGGAATCAAACCTCTTGTACCACAATCTTAGTGACTCTTTCAAACCCTAAAAGGACTTTTTTAGCAAGCAAACATAGTTCTATTTTTCTGAGACTGTAAAACCCTCTGGTTGTTGCATGTAAATATCCTCCTCAAGTTCTCCATGAAAAAATGCAATTTTTACATCTAACTGCTCAAGCTCTAAAGCATGCATGGCCACAATACCAAGCAAAATTTGAATCGAACTATACTTTACAACTGGGGAGAACACATCTGTGAAGTCCACTCTTGGAATTTGACTGTAATCCTTTGTAACAAGCCTTGCTTTATATTTGGGTTCTTCAACTTCTAGAGTCCCTTCTTTCTTTTTAAACACCCATTTACAACAAACAGCCTTTTTACCTTTAGAAAGTTTCACAATATCCCATGTTCTATTTTTGTGGAGTGATTCTATTTCCTCTTGCATAACATATATCCACTTTTTTGAGTCTTCATAGCTAACATCCTCAGAATAATTAGATGGCTCTTAGTTTGCATCTATATCTTCAACCACCTTTAAAGCATAAGCAACTAGATCAGCCACGACATACTTTTTTGGAGGTTTAATATCTCTTCTAGTTTTGTTTTTGGCGATAGAGTATTGTGGTGAAGAAGCAACTCTATTCTCAATTTTTGTACTGGCTTGAGGAGTCGATTCTGTTGTAGATTTTGTATTAATCTGATGCTCCACCTACTTTTGATTTTCTTTATTGAAAGAGTCTTTAAGATATAAGTTAGGTAGCATAGCAGTTTCATTAAAAACATCTCTGCTAATCACTTTTCTATTTTTAGGATACCATAACTTATACGATTTTATACCAATTTTATAACCAAGAAAAACACATTTAATGGATCTCAGTTCCAATTTTCCATTATTAACATGAGCATACGCAATACACTCAAAGATATTTAAATTAGAATAAGTAGCAAGATTACCAGACCATACCTCTTGTGGAGTCTTTTTCTCAATGGAAATGAATGGAGATTGGTTGATCAAAAAACATACAGTAGAAGCTGCTTCGGCCCAAAACAACTTTGGTAAGTTGGAATTTGAAAACATACATCAAACCTTCTCCATGATTGTTCTGTTCATTCGTTCTGCAACGCTGTTTTGCTGTGGAGTATGACGAACTGTCAAGTGTCTCACGACCCCTTCTGACTTGCACGGTCTATTAAACTCATCAGAACAAAACTCTAAGTCATTTCCTGTGAGGAGGTATTTTATTTGTTTTCCCGTCTGTTTTTCAATTATAATTTTCACAACTTAAATATGAAAAACATATCGCTTTTCTGCTTCAGGGAGAATACTCAAACTTTTTTGGAAAAATCATCAATAATAGTTAGCATATAATTAGCTCTACCTCTCAAAGGCACTCTGGATGGCTCCTACAGGTTAGAATGAATATACTCCAACTTTCCCTTCGTGTTATGAATTCCTCTAGTGAATCAAACTCTCTTTTGCTTCCCAAAAATACAGTGCTCACAGAACTTTAGTTTACAAATTCCTTGCTCATTAAGAAGTCCTCTTTTGCTCAATTCTACCATGCCATTCTCACTCATATGCCCTAGGCGCATATGCCTAAGTTTAGTAATATCATCATCTGACAAGGAAGAGGAAGCAACAGCTGCATCACCAGTAATAGTAGAACCCTGCAAAACATATAACTTGGAAGTCTTTCTGTACCCATTCATCAAAACAAAGGGAAGCTTTGGAAATCTTCATAATCCTACTTTCAGCCGTGTATCTGTACCCTTTTGAATCAGGAGTACTCAACGAAATTAAATTTCTCTTCAATTTTAGAACATGTCGCACATCACTAAGTGTTTTAACAACTCCATCAAGCATCTTAACTTTAATTGTTCCAACACCTATAATTTTATACGAAGCATTATTTCCCATCAAAACAACACCTTCAAGCTCTGTTTTGTAAGTTGTAAACCAATCCCGATTGGGAATCAAGTGGAAGGTGCAGCCCGAATCAATGATCCACTTATAGCTCACTTTAGAATTGTTGGCAGAAGCGACTAGAAGTTCACTATCGCTGTAGTCTTCTACAACATCAGCTTCACTGAAATTTTTTGGTTGTTTTCCCTTTTGATTCGCAACCTCCCTTTTGATCTTATTCTGTAGCTTATAGCACTCAGATTTAATGTACCATTTCTTCTTGCAAAAGTTACAAGTTTTACCTCTGTTTGAAGACTTTGATCTACCCTTATGTAACGCCTCAAATTTCTTATTTTTTTGTGAATTTATGACATAAGTGAGTATCTACTTTAGTGGTTAAGTGTTCTGTGTGTATGAAAGGTCCCAAGTTTAAGCCTTGACTTAGGTAAATTTTGGTATTTTTCTAAATAAAGCTTGACCTTGATCAATAGGCTTTTATTTGATTGTTTGTAAAAATATATCAAAATGGGCTTAGAAGTTTGGTGGTTAAGTGGAGTGTTAATAAGTTGGAGGTCTTGTGTTTGAATCCCTACGTGAGCGTGGGTGACGTTTTTGCTTTAAGTTTCAGCTAGGAGTTGTGTCTTGGTGGCACTCTGAGTAGTTAAGTTTGTGTGGGTTAGTAGGAAGAGATTTGGGGAGATGATAGGGGGATTATCAAAAAAATCTGTTCATTTTTCCTCTCTCCAACAAAAATAAGTTTCGGTTTTCTCTCCTTCTCCAAACCCTCTGCCGTCCTCCTTTTCTATTTTTCTTTTTTTTTCTAAATTCATTCATTCCTTTCTTATTTTGCAACGTAGTTGGTGCTCACGAGAGTTTGGTAAGTCTCAGTATGTGTAGTAAGTACAGTTATTTTGATTTTGGATTAGTGATTTTTGGGATTCGTTTGTTATGGTAAAGGTTAAAGGGCTGGAATATTTCGATTGGCATTGAAGTGGTGTGGAAACACTATTGCTCGATTTAATATAGGGTTTTTGAAGGTGTTAGGTTTGACATCTCGATTTAGTTTCGTTTAAGTTTCATTTTAACACTGACTTTGGGCGTTGGAATATCAATTTTTAGGTTCTGGAGTGCTCAGTGATCATTTTAGCATCGATCGAAACCAGGTGTGTATTCGATTGCACAGAAAATGAGGTTTCAACAAAGTCAAAAACCTTACAGTCGACGCCACATGGGCGTGTGGTCGCCCGTGTGGTAGGCCATGTGATTGACACGGGCGTGTGTTCGACGAGGCCAGACTGTATACGCATGACACGGCTGTGTGATGGCTAGGCAGGCTGTGTGTGACACACGGGCTAGGCAGATTTGGGCTGTATGGGTGGGCGTGTGGGATTTTGGGTCAAGCCGTGTGATCTACACGGCCAAGGTAAATTTGGGCCGTGTATGGGTGTGGGCCCACACAGGCAGGCCACATGGGCGTGCAAGCCCATTTTTATTGAAATGACTGTTAAGGTTGCACGGGTCGCCCAAGTCTACTGTGATTCTTCCGTAGGGTCAGTAAGCACTACTAAGACCCTTATCTGTGTGAAATTGACTATGTGAATTATGTACTGAGCATGATATAAGCATGTATACTGAACTGTATGTGTATCTGTTAGAACTGTGATAGCATGACATTCCATTATATGTTTTATTGCATTGGGGTGGGTTGATATTATTTAGAGAAAGTGTACTGAAAGGCTTTTAAGCTTAATATCTGGCAGCTCAGTTGCAAATTACTGTTTTGGGCCGCATTCAGTACTATCTAGAGTGTAGGGATGGGTGGGTCGATTTAATCCCCACATAGAGTGTAGGGTTGGACGGAGATGGTATGTAAAGGCTGGTTGGGTAGGACTCTATTCACTGATACTGTTAGCATTACTATTACTGTGATGGGCTAAAGCCCTTATGCATATTTGATACTGAACTGAAATGGGCTAAAGCCCGAACTACACTGAGACTAAAATGGGCTTAGGCCCAAACTACATTTGATTGTTTGATTGTGATTGGCTGTTTGTATGTTTCTATGGGGATTACACATTGAGTTTACGTAAACTCACCCCTTCTGTTTTAATGTGCACAGGTAATCCCCAGACTTAACAGATCGGTGTAGCAGAGGACTCGACGATGGCCACACGTATTTTTAAACCGTTTTAATTTCAGTTTTGGTATTTATTTCTTAATTATTTTTTGGGTTATTTTTTATGTAAATTGGACTTTTGGACATTTTGCTTTTATTTTAGATTTTAGACTATTTTGTGGATTTAATAACTGCACAACTCAACAAACAAAAGGTTATCTCTAAAACAAAGGGTTTTTCTAAGATGGATGGATTTACCTAATTAATTCGGTTTTCATAAATTATATGATTTCTAAAGCTTCCGCAATGAATTGTGTTTGAAAACAATTGAGTAAATAAGTAAGCAATTTTGGAGTAAAAAAGAGTAAACAAATGAAAATGGTTTTATCGTAACAATTTAGTTTCAACACGCTACCATGTGACATCGCCAGATTCGGCCATAACATCTAGGCCAGGTTTAGGGTGTTACACCTTAGATTTAAAGCAAGGATTTCGTTCCTGTGTCCTTCCACAATCATCATCAGCATTCCGATCTTATCTCCCACGAACAATGAGACCCTTACCTTGAGAGTCGATTTTAACCGCAAGATGCTTCATCTTATCATACGAGGTCAAAGAATCATAAACCTCATCAACTGTGAGAGACTCGCGGCTATATAAAATCGTGTCTCTAAAAGTTGAATAAGACGGGGGTAACGAACAAAGTAGAATCAACCTTAGATCTTTCTTATCATACTGAACCTCCATGGCATCCAAGTTTGAGAGAATTTCATTAAACACTATTAAGTGTTTGTGTACAGACGCACATTCCTCCAAACAATAAGCATAAAGCCGTTGCTTTATATGCAACTTGCTAGTTAGAGTTTTCGACATACATATTTTTTTCAGCCTCTTCCATAATCCAGCAGCGATCTTCTCCTTCATCACATCCTGCAAAATTTCATTAGACAAATGCAGATGTGACTGAGTTAATGTCTTTCGATCCTTGCGCTTTATCTCTTCCTCTGTCAATGTCGAAGGCATCTTATCTACCCCTAGCAAGGCTTCCTCTAAGTCCATATATGCAAGAACTACATGCATCTTTATCTGCCACAATGCAAATCTAGTGTTGCGATCTAACAATAGAATTTTATACTTCAAAAATGCCGTTATCGTAATCGAGATGAACAACCCGGAAGCTCTAATACCAATTTGTAAAAATAGAACGTCGGTAATGATAATATATCTCAAAGAAAAAAAGAAATAAAAATAAAAATAAAGAACACACAGATTTTACGTGGAAACCCTTTCGGGAAAAAAACCACGAGCAGAGGAGAATAAAATCACTATCTCGAATTCGAATGATTACAAGAGAAGTAGACTATGTCTATTTATAGGCTTGTAAATCCATATTCTAAAAGAAGTGTAGTAAGATTGAAACACCTTATTCTAATCAATAGCAGATAGATGGAGTTTAATAAGATTTAAAAAACCTTATTCTAAAATAAAATAAAAGAAGTGTAGTTCTATATGGATTTTACTTTTATTTTATTTTACCACTGTATTTCATTTAAATAAGGATTCGGGTCACTTAATTCTAACACCTTCTGTTATCTTATTATATCTTAACACTCAAAGGCCTAAAGTCTTTCACTCAGACATAATAGGCAACTGTAAGACAGAATAACAGATATATGGGTTTTAAGATAAATAACCATGAAATAAATTGAATTGTAAATTAAAGATAAGAACTTATAATGAATACTACAATATTTTTTTCCAAGTATCGTTACTCCGGGGGCCTCTGATAGAAGATTTGAAATTGCTTTTACTGTATTTTCAAATCTTTTATCTAATAATACCGCTATTATAGATATATCATGACCTTTTCTAAATAAAGGTCTAATAGTTATCATTATTATTCCTAAGTGTATATATCTAACTTGAGGATATTTCTTTTTAATCCTTTTAATTTTATCTTTAGTAAATAATGGGATTTCTATTAATCCTCCTCCAGTATCTTTAGCGACTGTATTACCGCTAATTTTTTCTATGTGTCCTTGACTTTATATCTTCAATTTAGAAATTTTATATATTTCTTCTTTAGAAATATGATTTTTATTTATTTGTTCTATCATTTCGTTAGGAAAGTCTTTTTCTTCTCCGATTAAATTTCCTAATTTTATATCTCGTTGTTCAGATTTAGGAATTTCTTCTAATTAATTCTTAGAACTACTTCCTACATTAAACATAAATATATATTCTTCATTATCTGAATCAGAATCTATTTCTGATATTAATTCATATAATATTTCTTCAGGCTTCATTTCCTCTTCTAAACATATTTCTAAGTTTTGTTCTTCAAGAGTTTTAATCATTTTCTTTGCATTTTTCCTTTGTTTGGACAATTTGGTGCTATGTGACCTTCTTCATCACATATAAAACATTTACATATTTATTTTTTAGATTTTTTAGAAGTTCTTCTTCTAACATATTTTTTCTTTTCATTATAATCATTATTTTTTTTTATTTCCTGGTTTACATCTAGTTAGTTTATATCTTTTATTTTTCTTTCTATGTTTTTTATAAGTATTAGAACGTATTGGATTACATCCAATTCCTACTCATTTTCTAAAATTTTAATGCAATGTTTAGCACTTAATTTATTTTTAACTTGTTTAGAGGCTTTAGTTTGTAAACAATGTAAAGTTATTCTTTCTTTTGCAAAATTTATCCTATTACCTATAGTATCTATATTTTCTGGTTCTACTCCAACCTTTTTACTGTGTTTTTCTAGATAATTTACATATTTTTGTATGCGAATCTCATCACATGGTGTTGGTAATTTATGAAATTATTAGTTTTTCCAAAATTCTATATTTCCATTTTTTAGTTTTTGATATTCATGAAGAATTTTTTTAGAAAATTCTTCCAAAATCTAATATCACATAATTTAATTTTTGACAATATATAACTGATACACTATCCTGATCTTTTTTTTAATCAAAATAACCACAAAATTCTATTTTTAGAATAAAAGTTAATCCTTTTAAAAGATCTTTCGGAGTTCCTATCTGATTTATTTACTGCCCTTTTTGTTCTTTCCTTTATCTGATTCTTCCCATCTTTTAAAAAATTGTAGAACACCACCTTAAAATGTTTCAATGAAATAATTTAAGAATTTTTTTTTGTCCAAGTATTGTTGTTGTTTACAACAATAATTATTGACTGTGCCCAATCATCTATAGTTTTTTCATAATCTGATATCGAAATATTAGTCAAGTCTAAATATATTCCACCTTGAGGCACATTTGTATTATTTAAATCATCTATCCTATGTGGTATAGATTGACTATATGACTCTCCTGGATATTCATATTTAATTTCATTAGTAGCTATGTTTTCAGTTTGATCATCAAAAATACCAGTTGTGTTATCAACTTTTTCAAAATTTTTATTTAAAGTTCTTAGATAATCATCATTTTGAAGATCTGTTTCCATTTTTCTTTTTCCATAATTTTTGAGTTCCAAAGCTCCCACGTGTTTCTAATTTTATCTATTATTTGTGATGGAAAGTCATCGATCTCCATATCAGCTATCTTTTTTAATAGTTGCATGGAATCTTCATCTCTATAATTCTGGATATTTCCAGTATCATCAGCCATTATCCTTCTTCCATCAGTCCAAAATTTATAATTTTGATGTTAAAGTACGTGTTGAGCAGTTGTCATTAAATCAATCTCTGCTTGGGTCTGATAATAACTAAAATTATTATAACACTTATCAATATTTTTGGTCAAGTGTTCTTTGTCTTCTTTGACAACTGATAACTTGGGGCTTCCAATCATTCTTTGAATAATCCAAATTTGATATGGCTGATAAAATCTTTCTTTTTTAGCAATACCAATAAGGCTACTTAATTTGAATATAGAAATAATAGTAAAAATCATCTTGATTTACTATTTTTGATAATATAGATTTAATAATTGCAGGAAAATTTTTTAATAAATTGAAAGAAAAATTTTAAACTACTATTTCTTTAACAATACCCAAAATTTTAAACTACTATTTCTTTAACAATACCCCATTCAATACTTTTTATATCAAATGGTTCATGATCAAGTCTAAATTTTAAAGTAGAAAATTTTAATATATATCATTTGTAAAAACATATGCTTATAAAAAATATTCTGAAAAAGTATTTTTAAATCGAGCTTGCTGGTTGCAAATATCTTTATTTATTTTTGTAAAAATTTCTACTGGTAATATTTTCTTAACTTTATTATATAAACATTTCTAAATATTTTATTCATAATAGGACTGTTTGTTCCTTTATGATCAAAATATTAAAATATATCAAGAAGATTATTTATCTCCTTAATATCCATATATTCTATTTCAAGTTCTTCCCAGTCTCTATATAAAATATTGAAATTGTTTAACCTCTTGATTATCAGTTTTTATAATAAATTTTTCAGGTACTAAATATATAAGAAATTTTTTTATTCCTTTTTAAATTGTTAATAACTCTTTTTCATATATAGCACAGTTAATTTCATTTGGTTTAAATTTACCTAACTATATCCACATATTAATTCTTCATTATTAACTGTTTTAGCTTTTAAAATACATCCCCGATAATTTTGTGATGCATCTGTTTCTAAAATTAATTTATCTCTCTGTTTAGGTAAATAAACTTTTGGAATATAATTTATTTCTGATTTTAATTTTTTTATAATTTCTGAATCTTTTTTAGACCAAATAAAAGGTTTATCCTTTTTTAGTTTTTCATATAACTTACCTATTTTTTCAGATAAGTTAGGAAAGAAATTTCTTCCATAATTAACTATTCCTAAAAATTGTTGAAGTTGTTTTTTATCTTCAATATTTTTAGGAAATTATTTTATTTTTACAATAATATGATCTTGCAGTTTAAGACCATCTGCTGATAAATTTAATCTGAAAAATTATATTTCTGTTTTTTCTAACTCTATTTTCTTAGGACTCAAGATTATTCCATGTTTTATGAATTCTTGGGAAATGATATTTAAATGTTTTCTATATTTTTCTAATATATCTGAAAATACTAAAATATCATCTATATAAACTACGCAAATTTTTTTATATTTATTAAATATAGAATCCATACATCTTTGGGCGATTTGTGGTGCATTACATAACCCAAATGGCATTACTCTCCATTCATAATGTCTATTAGGTGCACTAAAAGCTGTTAATGGTTTAGATTCTTCGGTTAGCATGATTTGCCAAAATCTCGATTTACAATCAAATTTACTAAAATATTTAGCTTGTTTAGCCTGATTAATTACAACATCCTTTCTTGGAATAAAATAACCATCAAAAATAATATCTTGATTTAATATTTTATAATTAATTATCATTCTTGCTTTTCCTCTTTTTATTTCAGCATGGTTTCTTACCATAAAAGTAGGACTAGAATGTGGACTATTAGTTTTTTCTATTTATCCTTTTTCCAATAATTTTTTTATTTGTATATCAATTTCATCTATATCTTGTTTAGTATAGATCATGGGTTTTACTCTAATAATTTTATTGGTATTTTTCAATTTAATTTCACAATATCTAGGACTATTTTGCCATAATTTTAATAGTTCTTCACTAAAATTATTTTCTAATATTTTAAACAACCAATGATCTGTTTCTAGTTGTTTAATCTGTTCTTTTCTTGGTGGTGTAAATTTTTTATCACACACAAATTTATGATTTTCAACTAATTGTATTTTTACAGAAGTTTTTTCTACTGATAATATAATTAAACTTTTATCTATAGAAAATGGTAAATGTTGATATATAAAGTTATTTCCTAATAATATGTCTCCATGCATTGCAGCAGAACAAAATATTTTAGGTATTACAAATCTTACAATATTTATGTAAACTGGTACGTTTCTAGCCTTAAATTGAATTATTGTTTCATACCATCTATTCCTATGGCACTTATTGGGTGTTTCATAGGTTCCCATTTTTCTACAGGAATAGCATTTTCTCTGTAACTACTTATTGTAGCTCCTGTATCTAATAAAACATGTAAAGAATATGTTTTATATTCTCCAAATTGAAATGTAATTTCAATATATGTATAATATTTTCTTGATTGAAAATTTGAAAATGTAATAACATCACTATTTCCAATTTTCATTTGTTAAATAATGGTTGAAGTTTGTATTTCTTCCATTCTAGTGCTTCTAGAATTCGTACTTGGTTCAATAGGAAAAATAGGAATATGAATTGATTTCATACCTATTGGTGTTGTATTTGTACTTGTATTATCTTCTTCTTCTTCTGTTCAACTATTTAAGGGTAAAACTAAATTATTATTTGTATTTGTTATAGCATTATTTTTTAAAATATAATCTATCTCTCAACGACATATATTTTATAGTACTTACAGGTTTTGAAGTACTAACACTACTTATTCTATCTATCACTCAATCTCTTGGTATTGATAGATCTCTTGAAAGTAATAATTTTGGTTGTATTTCTGTAGTAAATTTATTAGGTTCAAAAAGCTCAATAATTTTATTATTAATTTCTTTAATTTCTACTTCTGCTATTGATAAGCCATAAAAGTAACATGTTTTTAATCCCATTCTTGATGCATTTTTGGATGATTTATTATATGAATTAGTGAATTTGATGCTCCTAATATTTTAAATTCATGTTTCTATACTTAAGTGAGCACAGGGGAGCAAAACGAGCGAAAAATAAGCCAAAATCGGGCAAAAAGAGCTGTTTCCAGGATCCACACGGCCTGGACATTTCCACACGGGGTGACCACACGCCATGTGAGCCATACGGGCTGGCCACACGTCCATGTGCCAGTCCGTGTCGATTTCGTACCCTATTTCCTTGTTGCATGGAAAAACTCAATTTTTAGGGTTTCTGAGCATTCTAAAGTCTATAAATACACACTAGAAGAGGACCTAAAGGGAACACGCAGAGTAGAACATAGAAATTACTTGAAGAACGCTGATGGACACAACTCAGAAGCAAGATCTCCTTCAAGACTAAAGATCTCCATTCAATTTCTTTAGATGTTTTTGGGTTTCTTTATGTTTTGTTGTTTTCCTATTTTTGAGATGTTTTCCTTTTTAAGTATGAACTAAATTCCCTAGGTACCTAAGGAAGATGAAATCTATGTCAGATCTTATTATTTGATTTTTCTAAATTACATGATAAATATTTGTTCTTGATCTCAATTATGTTTACTTACCTTCATGTTTAATGTTTTCAGGATATTAATTCATGATTGATGTGCTTATTCAGTGGAGCAAAAGTCTTTGTTTAAGAGTAGATCTAGCATAATTGAGTGGAGTTGCATACAATCCTAGAAATAGGAAGACATAAATCTACCGGATTAGAGTCAAATCTAATAGGGGATCCATAGATCGAGTTAATGCGACCACAGGGGTTTTAATTAGAAAGAGATTTCAATTAATCAACCTAGAGTCAGTTATTTTTATTCTCGAAAGAGATATTAATATAATTTAGGGATTTCTACAGATCAAGTTGAATGGATAAATCGTTTAATTCAGATTTAGAATAATAAGTGAAGTCTAGGTAGATTCTTTCATGGGTATTGTCTCTCTCAAAAGTTTTTCTTCGACTATTTTCCCAATTCGCTCTCTATCATTTAGTAATTAGTTTAATTTTAGATTAAAAACAACCCTTCAATTTATAGGCTAGATAATAAAAAGATAGTAAGTACTAGTAATTTTAGTCCACGAGGATACGATATCCTCGACTCACCGTAGCTATACTAACTTTTAATAGGTGCGTTTGCCTTTTTCGTATTTTAGTTAGTTCGTGACGTCATCAAGTTTTTGGCACCGTTTCCAAGGACTAAGATATTAGGAATGCTAGATTTTTATTAATTTAGCCATTTTTATTTTATTGCATTTTATTTTTATTTTAGCTTTATTTTTAATTACTAATTTTTCTTTTATTTGCTTCTAGCAGGTTTCTTTAATTATGACTAGAAGAAATCTGTCAGGACCATTGCTTTTGGACAGCAAAATTGAAAGTACAACTCGCAGAAACCATAGAGAGGCGAGGTAAAGTCGACAAAGTACAAGAGAAGAACAAGAGGACAATATTATTAATACTGAGGAGATGGCAGAAAATCATAATAATCATCTACCTCCTATGGTTGCTGTAAATCCTGTAAATCCAAACCCTGTTCCTCGTACCATGTACGATTATGCCAAGCCCAATTTAACTGGGGCTGAATTGAGTATTGTTAGACCTGTTGTTGTTGCAAATAATTTTTAACTAAAACCTAACACTATTCAAATGATTCAACAGTTTGTTCAGTTTGATGGTTTGCAGGACGAAGACCCAAATACTCATTTAGCTAATTTCTTGGAATTCTGCGACACTTTCACGATAAATGGCGTTTCTGACGACGCCATTCACCTACAGTTATTCCCCTTCTTGTTGAGAAATAAGGTTAAGCAGTGGTTGAACTCCCTACCGCAAGAATCTATTACTACATGGGAATAAATGACCGAAAAATTCCTATTAAAGTATTTTCCATCGACTAAGATAGCCAAGTTGAGGAATGATATCTTTTCCTTTGAGCAAATGGATTTAGAGACCTTATATGATGCATGGGAGAGGTATAAGAACTTATTGAGAAGATGCCCTCACCATGGGTTACCTCTATGGCTACAAGTTTAAATTTTTTACAACAATTTAAACCTCTCAACTAGGCAATTGATCGATACATCCACCGGTGGGACTTTGAATAACAAAACACCTAAAAAGGCTTATGAGTTTATAGAAGAGATGTCACTGAATAATTATCAGTGGCAATTCATAAGGACAAAGTTGATGAAAGCAGCCGATGTTTTTAACGTTGATGCGGTCACCATGTTGTCAAATTAGGTAGAACTTTTGAATAAAAAGATTGATGGTTTATATCATTCTACGTAGGTACATTAGATGATGCAATACGACGCAAATGGAGGAGGGAACCATCCAGAAAATCGATCCTACAACCTAAGCACAAAAGATGGACAAGTCAACTATATGGGTAATAATTCTAGACCACTGAATAATATGTATAGTAACACTTATAATGTAGGTTAGAGGAATCATCCCAACTTCTCTTGAGGTGGTCAAGAAAATCAAAGACCACAACCCTCTCCAGGCTTTCAACCATCTTACCAGTAGGAGAAGAAGCCGAACCTTGAAGAGATGTTGACGAAGTTTATTTCAGTGTCAGAAACTTGTTTTCAAAACACTGAAACAACACTCAAAAATCAACAAGCGTCGATTCAAGGGCTTGAGAATCAAATCAGTCAATTGGCAAGATGATTTTAGAATGACCACAAGGTAGCTTGCCAAGCAACATCGAAACTAACCCAATAGAGCATCTTCATGCGATCACTATTCGAGATGAATAAGGGTTAACTAAATTTGAATCTAAACCGAGGCAAGAAACTGTGGTAAGCAATCGTAAGGTTGAGGTAAGCCAAAATAAGCAAGATTCGGTCGGTAAAGAATATAAACCTCGTGTGTTATATCCAAATGCGACAAGGAAAGACCACACAAACAAACAATTCGGTAAATTCCTTAAACTGTTGAAAAATTACATATTAACTTACCGTTTATTGAAGCTCTTTCGTAGATGCCAAATTCCATTAAATTTTTAAAGGAACTTTTAGCAAATAAGTGGAAGTTAGATAATTCGTCGCACGTGGAGCTAAATGCAATGTGATCAGCCATTTTGTAGAATAAACTACCTAACAAATTGAAATATTCAAGGAGTTTTACTATTCCTTGTTTAATTGGTAATTTAAGTGTTAATAATGCTTTGGCTGATTTAAAGGCTAGTATTAATGTCATGCCCTACAAAATGTTTAAGCAACTAGGTCTTGGGAAACCCAAACAAACTAGGATGAGCATTCAATTGGTAGATAGTACAATTAGATTTCCTAGGGGTATGTTGAAGACGTACTCGTCAAAATTGATAAATTTATTTTCCTAGTTGATTTTGTTGTTCTAGACATGGATGAGGATAGTAACGTACCGTTGATTTTAGGATGACCCTTTTTAGCAACTGCTAGAACTATCATAGATGTTGGTACAGGTGAGTTAATACTTCGTATAGGTGATGACACGATTAAACTCCAAGGTCGTGATTCTATTATGATATCTAGTGATCGAGATGATATTACGAGTTCTGTTAATGTTAATAACCTTGTGGCTCAATATTCTTTGCAGGAAACACCTTGGAAAAATGTGACAAAGCCACAGTCCAGTTTACATGACAAAAACAGAACAAATCATGAAGAAAGAAGATTACAAATCGATGAACTAGATGAATGGTGGACACACGTCAAAGAGAAACCTAGAATACATGATGAACCAAAGTGATTCCATGACGAGCTTAAGTATGGGACGAACCAAGTTAAGGTTGGCGATCAGGTATTGTTGGATAAAACGGACCCTCGAATCACCACTTCAGAGCTTAATGCAAATGGAGCAACTCTTTTACGGTAATGAATATTTTCCCATACGGTACAGTCGAGGTAAATCATTCTAAATTTGTAACTTTTAAGGTAAATATTACTCGGCTAAAACCTTATGTTGATAATAGAATTGACAGTGAGAAAGAGGAGTTTCGACTTCGTGAAGCACTGTAACCGTGCGAATACGAGGTAAGTCGAGCTTAGACTTTAAATAAGTACTTCTTGGAGGCAACCCAAGTGTTAACACTGCTAATTTTCTTAAAATTATTTCATGATTTTTTAAATTAATTAATTTTCAAAATCTAAAAAAAAATCTGTGTTTTTGACCCACACGGCCTGGCCACACGGGCGTGTGGGATCTCACTTGGGCATGGGAGAAGCAAAGGAAAACACAAACAGTCTGGCGACATGGCCATGTGACCCACACGGCATGGACACACGAGCGTGTCTTAGGATGTGTGAGACCTAGAGCTAATTTTTTTTCAAAGTTAGAGAGTTAGACGGCCTGGCCACACGGGCATGTGGGATCTCACATGGGCGTGGGAGAAGCGAAGGAAAACACATATGGTCTGGCACATGGCCGTGTGACCCACATAGCCTGGACACACGGACATGTCCATAGCCATATGAAAACTACGTTAATCACCCCAATTTTATTTTATTTTATTATTAATTGTTATATTATTTATTTTATTTTACTAATTAATTAATTAATTTATTCTTATACTTATATTTTTAATTTTTTATATATTATAATTTTTATTATTATTATTTTGCTATTTCTATTTTTCCTTTTTTTCACTATTATCATTACAATTACCTTTAAGTTTATTGGTATCATTAAGTTTATTTTTTTATTTTTATTTTTACTTTTATTATTTTTTTATCTTCTTTTTTAATTTTTTTAGTTTTTTATTTATTTTATTTTATTTTCTTTAACTTATTTTCATCATTATCTTTTGAAATTTTATGATTGTTTCTAATCGAGTTATAACCCCTTAATCTTCTTTATTATTTGTGTTTATTTTCTTGTTAGTTTGCTCATAATCATGAGTTACATTTAGATTTGACTGCAATTCCGCTTTTCACTATTCTGAATATTTCATCCAATATTCAGGGTAGTTTCAATTTTCTCCCTCTCTTATGATATTTTGTTTATACTGTGATTATATATGTTTGTACATTGAAGACAATGTACATCCTAAGTGTGGGGAGGTTATCTATAGAATTATTAGAAAATCTCTGAATTATGTCTTGTGTTTAAGTAATTTTCTTATTACTATTAGAATGAATTCTTATTGATTTATGATTATTATTGATGTGTTTTAGATTAAATTCATAGGTGATTGTGCATTGATTTTTAAACTTTAAGACACTAGAGAATCAAGCATGATAAGTCTATTTTCAGAATTAAAAATTTTAGGTTGTTTCGATAAATTTAAGTATTACCTTGAAGTTTGAGATTTGCAAGATTAACATCAAAAACCATAATTTTTGTGAGATTTTGAGCCTTTAGAGCATACACTTTTCTTGCTCACTCTATTATTGGTTATGAGTGTGTCAATACTGATTGGTTATTCTAGAGCTTGCTTTGATTATACATGTGGAGACCACACCTTTGATTTGATAAACTGAGATGATAAAGGCACCTAGGTTTTAACCCACTTATCCACTAAGCCTACCTTCATAATTAACCCTTAATGAACCCCTATTAATCCTAACAAACCGTTTCTTGATTTACCCATTAATATTAACCCATAACTCATTTTTGATTCATTGAGAATTGTTTCCCATTTTATTGACTCTTTTTTTGTCGAGATTTGATTTGGTTAGCTGCTTAACTATGTTCTTCTGTTTCAGTTGTTAAATTTTCTCTTATTATCTATTATTCTAAAAAAAGTGAAAAAAAGAAAAAAAATACATTTATGTTGATTATTACTAGTTTTATGTTTTTCAACTTAAGTAGTTAATTTCATATTCTGAGAAGAAGCTCGTGTTATTCTTTAATAATTTTGATTGATGTAATTATTCAGTATTAGTTTATTTTTCTAGTTAGGTAATTTATCAGTTCGATCTTAATTCTAACCTTCTTTTTTAGCCTTTATCCACACCTTTAACCCAAGCCCCGTTACAACTCTTTAAAGATTTTTTGATTTGTGTATCATATCATTTTATAGTGGTGGAGATTTGATTTTCATGCAAGCCTATGGTAATGACCTTTCATAATTGACTTTTGAGTGCTTAATTTTTAAACCCGATACACTTTGAGTGATTTGAGCAAATCTTTTTAGTAAGGATGTAAAATCTTTTCGATTTTGAATTAAAGGTAATTACTTAAATAAGGGGAGATACCTATGTTTTCATGTCTTAAAAAAATGTGTGACATGGATTGTTTGAATCTTTAGGGCTCTTTTAGTTGACTTATCAAGGTGTGATTATTTGTGAATTATGACAAAACATTATTGATGAGAATGACAAGTTGAGAAAGATTAATTTTAATTGTGAATTGAGGATTTTGCTTGAAGACAAGCAAATTCTTAAGTGTGGGGATCTTTGATAAGCCATAAAAGTAACATGTTTTTAATCCCATTCTTGATGCATTTTTGAATGATTTATTATATGAATTAGTGAATTCGATGCTCCTAATCTTTTAAATTCATGTTTCTATACTTAGGTGAGCATAGGGGAGCGAAAGGAGTGAAAAACGAGCCAAAATCGAGCAAAAAATGTTTTTTCTAGGATCCACACGGCCTGGGCATTTCTACACGGGGTGGCCACACGCCCATGTGAGCCACACGGGCTAGGCACACGCCTATGTGCCAGTCCGTGTCGATTTTGCACCCTGCTTCCCTGTTACGCAGAAAAACCCAATTTTTAGGGTTTTTGAGCATTCTAAAGTCTATAAATACACACTAGAAGAGGACCTAAAGGGAACACGCAGACTAGAACGCAAAAATTACTCAAAGAACACCAACGGACTCAACTCAGAAGCAAGATTTCCTTCAAGACTGAAGATCTCCATTCAATTTCTTTAAAAGTTTTTGGGTTTCTTTATGTTTTGTTGTTTTCGTTTTTTTGAGATGTTTTCCTTTCTAAGTATGAACTAAATTCCCTAGATACCTGGGAAAGATGAAACCTATGATAGATCTTATTATTCGATTTTTCTGAATTACATGATAAATATTTGTTCTTGATCTCAATTATGTTTACTTACCTTCATGTTTAATGTTTTCAGGATATTAGTTCATGATTGATGTGCTTATTCAGTATAGCAAAAGTCTCTGTTTAAGAGTAGGTCTAGCATAATTGAGTGGAGTTGCATGCAATCTTAGAAATAAGATGACATAAATCTACCGGATTAGAGTCAAATCTAATAGGGGAATCCATAAATTGAGTTAATGAGACGATAGGGGTTTTAATTAGAAAAATATTTCAATTAATCAGCCTAGAGTCAGTTATTTTTATTCTTGAAAGAGATATTAATATAATTTAAGGATTTCTACGGATCAAGATAAATGAATAAATCGTTTAATTTAGATTTAGAATAATAAGTGAAGTCTAAGTGGATTCTTTCCTGAGTATTGTCTCTCTCATAAGTTTTTCTTCGACTGTTTTCCCAATTTTCTCTCTGTCACTTAGTAATTAGTTTAATTTTAGATTAAAAACAACCCTTCAATTATAGGGTAGATAATAAAAAGATAGTAATTACTAGTACTTTTAGACTACCATTCGATAGGTGCGCTTGCCTTTGTCATATTTTAATTAGTTTGTGATGTCATCAGCTGTATTAGTATATTTATTAATAGAAGTCCAACTTATTGCTAGATCTTCTGCTAAGTCATTCATTTCGGAATTTTTTGTCTGAATTCTTAAACATAAACACTCTTCTATTAGAGGATCTGTAATAGATATAAAGCAATTTGGTTTAACTTTAAATCAAATTACACCAGTATATAAATTAGATTGAATACCTCCAAGAAGTGCTTTTACTGAATTTTCAAATCTTTTCTCTAATAATACTGCTATTATAGGTATATCATGACATTTTCTAAATAAATCTCTAATAGTTATCATTATTATTCCTAAATGTAACGCCACAAAATTTCTATTTCTGTTTCTGGATAATTTTGACACAACTGAGTATCTGCTTCAGTGGTTAAGTGTTCTAGGTGTGTTTGAGAGGTCCCAAGTTCAAGCCATAGCTTTGACAAATTTTGGTATTTTTCTGGCTTAAGCCTTATACTTTCTCAGTGGGCTTATATTAAATTATTTGTAAAACCAAATTAGAATGGGTCTATTGGTCTGGTGGTTAAGTTGAGTGTTAGTTTGTTGGAGGTCTTGTGTTCGAATTCCTACGCGAGCATGGGAGTTTTTTTTTTGCTCGTTTGATCGAGAGAGTTTCAGTCAAATAAGAATTCTGAGGAAGTTATCAGTAGTAGGGTAGTGGAGTGAATTAGGGGATTTACGGATAATTTGGTTTTATTCTTATTTTCAAATTGTTTCCAGAGAAAAAACTCCAGACGTTTTTCCCCTAACGTTTTTCTCCTCTTATTTTTTCGATTTCGTTACATTTCCTTGTTGTGCAATTCGTCGTGCCGTAAATTTTTGGTACTCCTTTTTCCTAGTAAGTGGTGTTGATGATGATTAGTGTAAATTTTCGGGTTTTGAAACGTTTGAGGGAATTTTTTTGTAACTCTTTAGTGTTGGGTTGTTGATGTTTTATGGTTAGAGTAGAAGAAGGCTGCGACAGAGGTGGTTTCACTCCAACGAGATGATCGACGAAGGTAGTGGATTATCGTTGGTGGTAAGTCGACTTCGTGGTTAGATTTAGGTATTGGGTTGCTGTTTTTAGGTTTTGGAGGTCTTGGGATTGCATTTGGTGCGAAAACAAACCAGGTGTGTACCCAAGCTTTCGATAAAAGTTGAAAAAGGCCACTATCGATACCACACGGGCGTGTGGTCACCCGTGTGGTAGGCCATGTGTGGCAACACAACTGTGTGGTCCACGAAGACATGGCTGTGCGCAGTACATGGCCTGTGGTGGCTGGAGTGTGGCCGTGTGGGCCACACGAGCTAAACTAATCGGTACATTCGTAACAGACGTACTGAAAAATAGTAGTATTTGTGTATATTAATAACACACTCAGAACACACAATCATAAGTACCGTTCACTCACAGTAACGGTACATTTTTAGACAGTTACAGTCTAGAGTCCACAGAATTCACATAAGCACAAACAGACAATCGCACTCACAAGATAGTCAATAAGATGCATATGGATGCAGTTGAGTTAAAGAAAGCCCACCCATCCAGCCAACACACCTCTCCATCCCCCATAACACCTCAATAGAGCTATTAAACTCATCTAACCAATCACACTATATATAACCTCGAAAAGCCCATCCAACCCTACACACCATATGATGTCATCCCGGGTTGCCTTGCCACGATGAACATCAGCATTGTCCTCGACCCTCAGGGAATTGGGACTACCTACGACCCTTTGGGTATTAGGGGATATTAGTATGCAGATAAACTGCCAGTCACATATATTACGGAGCAAAGCTAGCCTATAAGCTGTACTGTGCAATGCGGTAAACCGCGGTACAGACATACAGTATAAACTGCTAGATCAGATAGTGGTACATAGCATAGCTGATGTACATGCGGTACAGTGCTAGGCGGTAATCTGCTATACCATTATTAGTAAGTCCACGACCCTCTGGGTATTAGGGACTCTCAGTATTAACCAGCAGAACAACTGCCAGTTTAGATCAGACTTCATTCTTTTCACAATCCCACCCAAAACAGTTTATGCATATGTATGAATGTATGCAGCCAGAATACCAGTCTCAGACAAATAATCAGAAGCAGACACCCACATCCAATCAGTCAATTACAAAATCAGTCTTGAGTACACTCGTAACTCCAACTCAGTAGCAATTACAAAATAAGCTCACATATCAATGTCACGTATACAAGCAGTCAGACAGAACTAGTTGCACACGTACTCACCCAGCTAACCGGGTTCAGCAACAAACATGTCACATACCCATTCATGATTAACACATTATCCAAACTCAGATCAGAGTCGAAACTACCTTCTCTAGAGCTTAACCAATGGTTGCATCATATAGAGCGGTAATTACAAGTAAGTTGGCCTAAAAATAATATTTGAAGAGATAGAGCTACACGCCCGTGTACCCCAGCTGTGTGGGTCAAACTGGGCTATGTGGGGATCCAAACACCCGTGTGAAGGGGTAGCACACGGCCGTGTGATGGAGGCACACGCCCGTGTGGTGCAAGAGCACGGCCGTGTGAACAGGCCGTGTAACTCACTGTCCAATTTCACTAAAATCAAGTGTAGGGCAGATACAACCGTGTAAGGGTTTCACATGCCCGTGTGGTACCAGACACGGCCATGTGTTTCGAAACACACTCCCGTGTGGAAACCCTAATCCCCAAATTAGTCACACGGTTGTATGTCCAAGCTGTGTGACCCCAAATCTCTGAAACCCTAATTCCTAAACTCATACACCCGTGTAGTCGTCGAGGAGGTTACAAAACCACCCCAAAATAGCCCCAAAACCACCGTTTTAGCCACCAAACTTGTCCCTAACCTTTGCCCTACCAACAATCATCAAAAAGTGACAATTTTTCGTCACTTTCATTGACTAAAACCCAAAATCAATAGGTTAGCACATACCCAAAAGATGATGAATCAACAGTTGAAAAATAACAACGAAAGTAAAATAGACAAAGTTGAATTCCACACTTATTTTGACGATGAAGAAATGACAGATGAGTGAAAACCAAAGCCCTTCGAACACCACAACACCTTCAATTTCAAAAAAACCATGAAGAAGAAAACCACAGACAAAAACCTTGAAAAGAAAAGGAAAAGAACGTGTAATAGGAAGAATAAAAAATTTAAAAATAAAAATAAATAATAGATAAAACAAATAGAGCTAAACAATTATTAAAACAAAATAAACAAAAGTAAAATGTTTTTTTCCAAAACGCCCACACAAAGACTCAAACTCAGAACCTCCAACACACTAACACTCCCCCAACCACCAGACCAGCAGACCCATTCTTCTCACTAAAGTGCACAACTAATCACATATGTGCCGCCTCTTCACTGCTCCTATGCTCAAATTCCCAAAGCTTCTAGGCCCAAAATTTTGGGCGTTACAAGGCCAATCTGGGTGTGTGGGCCACACAGGCGTGTAGGCCCACACGGGCTAGCCACATGGGCATGTAAGCCCATTTAACTGAAATCTTTCTTAAGGTTGCACAGGTTGTTTCAAACGAATGTGAACCTACTGTAGATTCGGTAAGAGGTAATTAGACCCTAACTTGTATGATCTGTATGACTGATATTGTGTTCTGAGTATTTTATTATCATACATAACCAACTAATCTATTACATAAATCTTTATTTGTAATTAAGCATGGTTATTCTGTAAGTTTGATTCTGCATTGACTGTATCTGTTTTGGGGTGGGGATGATATATATATTGAAGGAAGTGTTCTGAAAGGCGTTTACGCCTATTATCTGGCAGCTCAGCTATAATATATCTAATATGTACCGCATTCAGTACAGCATGGTGTGTAGGGCTGGGTGGGTGTTTTAAACCCCACATGGTGTGTAAGGATGGTCGGAGATGGTGTGTAGAGGCTGGGGGTAGGATTCTGATTTTTGTTTTTGACTGCATAACTGTATTTGTATCTGAGATGAGCTAAGGCCAAATCTACATCTAAATCAATAATGGGCTTAGGGCCAAGACTGTATCTGACTGATATATGTTATTCTGTATGTGTGCACGCTTAATTCTGTGGGGTTACACATTGAGTTTACGTAAACTCACCCTTTCTTCTGTCTGTTCTGTACAGGTAATACACAGAGTTAAGCGAATTGGTGCAATGGAGGACTTGACGGTGACCACTATTTTTAAACTGTTTCATTTTTGTTTTATAGTTTATTTAAGTTTTTTGGGTAATTCCTTTGTAATTGAAACTTTATAGACTGGTTGCTTAATTTGGGTTTTTACAGTGTTTATAACCTTTTGACTGTGAAACTCGATAAAAACCAAGATTTTACCAAAAGCAAATGTTTTCTAAAACCAAGAATGATTTTACTTAATTGCAATGGTTTTCTTAAGCTTTCGCTTTTAAACATTTTTAAGGAAAGTTAATTAAACAGGAATGAATGTTTCGGTAATAATTCTACGCAAGAAGAGTTAGTAGATTCGAAATAGTTTTGTCGTGTTAGTTGCTTTTAAAACTCATTCCATGTGACATCGCCAGATTCAGCCATAACATCTAGGTCGGGTTTGGGGTGTTACACTAAATGTATGTATCTAACTTAAGGATATTTCTTTTTAATCCTTTTAATTTTATCTTTAGTAAATAATGGGATTTTTGTTAATCCTCCTCTAGTATCTTTAGCGACTGTATTACCGCTAATTTTTTCTATGTGTCTTTGACTTCATATCTTGAATTTAGAAATTTTATATATTTCTTCTTTAGAAATAAGATTTTTTATTTATTTTTCCTATCATTTCATCAGGAAAGTCTTTTTCTTCTCCGATTAAATTTCCTAATTTTATATCCTGTTGTTTAGGTTTAGGATTTTCTTCTAATTGATTCTTACAACTACTTCTTACATTAAACATAAATATATATATTCTTCATTATCTGAATCAGAATCTATTTCTGATATTAATTCATATAATATTTCTTCAGGATTTATTTCCTCTTCTAAACATATTTCTAAGTTTTGTTCTTCAAGAGTTTTAATCATTTTCTTTGCATTTTTTTCCTTTGTTAGGACAATTTGGTGCTATGTGACCATCTTTATCACATATAAAACATTTACATATTTGTTTTTTAGATTTTTTAGAAGTTTTTCTTCTAACATATTTTTCTTTCCATTATAACCATTATTATTTTTTGTTTCCTGGTTTTCGTCTAATTAGTTTATATCTTCTATTTTTCTTTCTATGTTTTTTATAAGTATTAGAACGTATTGGTTTACATCCAAATTCCCACTCATTGTCTAAAATTTTAGTGCAATGTTTAGCACTTAATTTATTTTTAACTTGTTTAGAGGCTTTAGTTTGTAAACAATGTAAAGTTATTCTTTCTGTTGCAAAATTTATCCTATTACCTATAGTATCTATATTTTCTGGTTCTACTCCAGCCTTTTTACTGTGTTTTTCTAGATAATTTACATATTTTTGTATGCGAATCTCATCCCATGGTGGTGGTAATTTATGAAAATATTGGTTTTTCCAAAATTCTATGTTTTCATTTTTTAATTTTTGATATTCATGAAGAAATGTTTTAGAAAATTCTTCTAAATATCTAATATCACATAATTTAATTTTTGACAATATATAACTAGATACAATATCCTGATCTTTTTTTTTATCAAAATAGCTACAAATTTCTGTTTTTAGAATAAAAGTTAATCCTTTTAAAAGATCTTTGGGAGTTCCTATTTGGTTTATTACCTGCCCTTTTTGTTCTTTTCCTTTATCTGATTCTTCCCATCTTCTTAAAAATTGTAGAACATCACCTTGAAATGTTCCAACAAAATAATTTAAGAATTTTTCTTTTGTCCAAGTATTGTTGTTGTTTACAACAATAGTCATTGACTATGCCCAATCATCTATAGTTTTTTCATAATCTGGTATTGGAATATTAGTCAAGTCTAAATATATTCCACCTTAGGCCACATTTGTTTTATTTAAATCATCTATCCTATGTCTTATAGGTTGACTAGATGACTCTGCTGGATATTCAGATTTAATTTCATTAGTAGCTATGTTTTCAGCTTGATTACCAAAAATTCTAGTTGTGTTTTCAACTTTTTCAAAATTTTTATTTAAAGTTCTTAGATAATCATCATATTGAAGATCTGATTCCATTTTTCTTTTTCCATAAGAATCTGTTTCTTCAGTATCCATTGGTTTTGGAATTTCTATATTTTCTTCCTCATTTGTTGTAGTGTTCTTTTCTTCAGATTTATAACTAGTAACCTTTAAGTCTTTTAAATTATCAGAATTACTAAAACTACTATCGTCTGTAGTGTCATAATTAACATATAATGATAATTAAATAAAGTAGACAAATCTTTTATGCTTTTCATAAAGTTGTTCTATTAATTTTAAATATTTTATTATTTCATTTTTATATGTACTTTTAGTAAATTGAAATTTCCAATGTTTTATAAGTTCTTTATATGATTGAAAATTATATTTTTGTTGACTAGTATATTTTCTTTTCTATTTTTCAGGATTCTTTTTTTTATTAGTAGAAGATGATTCTTCTGAAAAAATGTCTTCTTTCTTAGATAAAATTAATATTATATTACTATTTCTATAATATATAGGACCTAAATATATTTCTTGTTCTATATTTTTATTAATAAGAACTTGTTCTAATTTATTATTAACATTAGATAAAAAATTTTTAGATTTGTTGTTCAAATCTAATTCTATAATTTCTCTTATATTATTTACTTGCTCTTCTATTTTACTTACTTTATTATATAATTTATTATATAATTAATTTTATTTCCTTCGCTGGTGCTGACAAATTGCTGCGTTTGAACACCTTCTTCATGGTTCTCGACACCGTGGCGTGCTTTGCCTTTGGTTCTTTTTGACAACATTCAGTCTATGGTAACTTGGCACAGATTAATTTCTTCATGGGCTATGATACAGAGAAAAAGACGGTCTCGTTTAAGCCAACTGATTGTTCTAAGAATTAGTTTACGTGTCACTTTATTTACTGCCATTTTTCAGTAGGATTATATGTTATGTTAAATTTTAATTGCTACAGCAACAAAGAATATCAACTCAATGTTTCAGTACGATGCTATAATGGGCTGAAATTTTATTTGAATTCTTCAGCTTGTTTTCATTTTTTTTACTACTGTTTTTATGTTGGATTGATATTTTTGGTAAAGTTGGCAAAGAAGAAAGTTTAATAGGTTTGTTATGATTCGTATGCTATTAAGTAATAATTACTTGTAATTAGACCTGATAATGTTAACTTGAAAAATGAGAGAGTTTGAATAAAAATATAGGTCTGAAAAATAGATTTTGGTAAAATAATAATATCTGTTTTCTAAATGGTCCAAACCTCGAGTAAGATTTTTTTGTCTCGAGCCTGACCCAGTCTGAATTTACCTGATTTTTTTTTCCTGTTGATGTTTACTACTGTTTTTCTGCCATTGTGCTATTATATTGTTACTGCTTTCGTGTTATTGTACAACTCTTGTTTTATTGTTAATTTTATTATTATTTTAGTTGCAACTATTTTAGTATTATTTAAGTATAAAGACTTTGTTTTTAATGTATTGTCAATTTTTTAGGAAACATTTATTGTAATATTTTTAGTGTATTTGATGTATTATAATTATAATTTTGTTTTTATTTAAAAATAATAATATAATAAAATTTTAATATGGGGGCGGGCAGGTTTGGATTTAACATTTTTTATCTAGGCTAGGCTTGTGCATTATTTTAGGCTATTTTTTCGTCCCAAACCTAGAAAACAAACTTAAAATTTTACACCAATTTAGTCCAATCTCAACCCATAATCAAATCTATTTGTAATAATCACATCACCAAGTATTTCTTGATTAATATGGTAATTCGGTAAAAAAAGTTTGACAAGAAAATTTGATCTCTT
Source organism: Gossypium hirsutum (assembly GCF_007990345.1). Taxonomy (NCBI): domain Eukaryota; kingdom Viridiplantae; phylum Streptophyta; class Magnoliopsida; order Malvales; family Malvaceae; genus Gossypium; species Gossypium hirsutum. The sequence goes on along the minus strand of NC_053434.1, from coordinate 87,702,950 downwards.
CTATGTTTCTTTTACACGCTACCTCTTAAATGCGTGACTTTAAGAAATTATCAATAAATGAATAAACTAAATTTTTTTATTTGCCAAGATATCAATTTTTTATCCACGGCCAAGATATCTATAAATAAGAGTGAATATTTGATAAATTTTAGTAGGAGATATCATATTGGACTCAAATTTCAACGGAAACTATGATTTAGCAAAGGAAATGTATCACCATTTTCTCGAGGAAGCCAATTAAAAATCTCTAAGAGATTAAATACTATGTACTGTACCAACTGGTACTATATTTTTTTGAAAGGGCTAATTATGTCATGGTTGGTTATTCACCCTACATCACGCGCAACTTCATCGGTTAATTATCTACACGTTCTTTACATATGAACTTTATCCACCAAATGAAATGCTCCTACTCTGTGAACCCTCAAGGCTTTCCGCGGAGTCGGGACACAAAACCTGGGCCTTGGGACAATATCTACTATTGTTAGGAGTCGTATCAACTATCTGATAGGCGACACACTTCGAAGACTTCTCTCGAAAGAGTCGATTCCCCTCAACAATAAAAAAATTCTAGTCAATTGGTACCATGTCTCCTTGAAAAGGCTCATTATGCCTTGGTTGGTGGTTCAATCCACATCGCTCGCAACTTCTTCGATTAATTATCTACGCGTCCTTCAGGTACATACTCTCTCTACCAACCAAGGCATTCCCACTTCGTGAACCCTCGAGCTCTTTGCAAAATCGAAATACAAAACCTAGGTCCCGGGACAATACTTACAATTGTTGAGGATCGTATTGATTGCTCAATGGAAGACACTTCGGAGACTTCTCCCGAAGGAGTCGATCCCCCTCAACAATAAAAAAATCTAGCCAAGTGGTACCATGCCTCCTTGAAAAGGCTAGTGGTTTGATCCACATCACACACAACTTCACCGATTAATTAACTACGCATCCTTGAGGTATGTACTCTTACCACCAATTAAGGCGTTCCCACTTTGTAAACCCTCGGGGCTCTTTACAAAGTAGGCAAACAAAACTCGAGTCCTAGAACAATACCTACTATTGTTGGGGGCCGTATTCGGAGACTTTTGCCAAAAGAGTGGATCCCCATTAATAATTATTATGAAAATTTTAAAACTTAAATACCCCTAATTATATATTTTTTGTAATTTTAATTTATTTTTATATGACATGCAATTGTATATGAAATTCTTGGGTAAAAGTACCACAAAACCCTTTATATTGTACCTTGGATTGCATTTTAGCCCCTCTATTAAAAATGTACAAATTAGCCCTCGTATGTTAGATGATTAAGCAAAATAGCCCCTATTAAAATTTGGAGTTAACACTTAACTTTCATACATTTATTCAATTTGACCCGTACATTTTATTTTGGAAGTAAATTAGAAAATTTTAAAACTAATAAAGCTAAAAGGTAAAAAAAAAACCTTAGGTAACAAAGTAAAAAAAAATTAAGCCATTTTGAAATTTAAAAATTATTTAAAAATCACAAAAAATTATAAACAAAATTTATAAAAAAAAGGTTATAGAAACTTTAAATTTTAGGATCAAGATATGATATGAATAAAATATATGTAAGATTTCAATAAGATGTTCAGCTTATTCTTTCAATGTAACCACAACATTTCTATCTTTTTCTATATATTTTTATAGAAATGGATTTATATTTTGCATTCTTTGCTGTAACATATATTGCATTGATGAATGTCGGTGAGATCTTTATGTTTCACTAGAGTTGTCCATGGGTCAGGTCAACCCGACCGGAAAATGGAAGGGCTTGGGCAAAAATATAGGCTTAACAATAAGCTTGGGAAAAAAAATAAGGCCTGTTTAGAAAATGAGTCGGGCCTCGGGTAAGGTTTTTTTAGCCTAGGCTCGGTCCGAATTCGCAATAAAAAACCCTTTTGTTTTGCTACTAGTTTTTCATGTTTTGTTGTAGTTTTCCCACTTTTTACCATTGTTTTGCTACAATTTTACTATTATGTTGCTACCATTTATCATATATATATTAGACTCAACCTTAGGCACATGCCACTTATCAAAACATAAGAAGACAATACAAATTTTGCTGAGTCAACTGTCGCGGTTTGGATGCTAGATCACTTGAGTCTTCATATCTACAATCACTTGCGCACGGAATAAACAAACCGTAAGCTAAGTGATAAAACTCGACGGTACTTCCATGATTCAAGTCAATAACATTACCCTTAATAAAAACTAACACAATTCAATTCATGATTTAGTTATGAGGATTTCATTACACTTTCTCATGCATCATATATACCACATACATATACTATCTTATTTGACATTCAATATAAACATGTCTTATTCAAATGTATTTCATAACATGCCATTCATTCATTTTGTAATATGTCACTTATTTTGTTATCTCAATTCTTTCTTGAATCTTTTGATTTGTTCTATGTCAGCCCTCCGGGCTCGTATAAGCCAGTTCACATGATCTTTCAAATGCTATTGATTTTCCAAAATTCACATATGTATGAAATATACCAAATTCAATCACATTATAATCAATTCATGTTTTATCAAGCTTATTAACTCGACAGAGACTTAAAATGGATACATAGATCTATTACTTTGTCATTCAAGGTTGTCTGGCAACAATGACTATTGGAATATGTACTTACTACCACCTTGAGTTGCCTGACAATGATGACTTTCACTATCTGTTTACTTTGTCATCCTTGGTTGCCTGGCAACAACGACTACTAGAATATGTACATTTTAGCACCTTGAGTTACTCGACGACGATGGTTTCTAATTATTATACCTAACCCTATGATATGTCAGTTATATCCAACTTTTCACGAACAACTAATAGGGTAACCAATGTTTCAATCTCATATTATAAATTGATTCACATGTTATTTCATTAGCAATTCATATCGCATATCACATGTCATTTAGTAATTCATATTGTACTCATTTCTATTATGCTCAAACCAATTTACAATCTCAGCATTCAATACTATCCTATAATTCAATTCAAGACAAGTAATAGTCCTACCTTAATAGCTAATATGAAACAAACATATATATGTATGTATATATATAAATGGAATGATCTTGAATCATAAAAGTACAAACCAAAGCTTTCATCACTCATATATGATTCTTGTCTTTCCCTTCTCTCATAATGACTCGACGTCATCTTTAGCTATGTTTGATAATTCAATAATAGTAATAACATCAGTTTACATCTAATTAACATTCAAATACATAGCTAGACATATTTTGTATTTTATTCAATTTAGCCCCTATATTTGGGATACTCGTATTTTTTACTATCTAACATCAAATCAAGATTCGATTTCACATTCTTTCATTAGGGGCCTTATACTTCCTATTTATGACATGATTTTATGATAACTTTCAATTTTTTCAATTTAGCATATAATGTTTCAAAGTTATCTAGCAAGCGTAATTAGCTTTACAATTTAGTCTTTATCATGATCTAAGATTATTAACTATCAAATTCAAGCCCAAATCATCAATTTCTCTATAATGGTAACTTGTTAAAAAATTAACATTTGAAAAAATTGATACATGAGCTAGCTAAATCAAGCTCCAATAATCTTAAATCTATAAAAATAAAGAAAAATAACTTAATTACCGTAGTAAAATTGATAGTCTAATGTATTGAACAAAACTTAAGTTTTTCTTTATTTTTCATTTAATGGATACAATTTTTGGGAGGGAAGTGACCTAACGTCAAATGTAGTGGTCATTTTGATATATTTTCTCATTTAAGGAGCTTGTTTTCTATCACTTTTATTATTAATTATTGCATTTTTAGTAGTTAGTAGTTAGGAAGTAAAATTTAATAAAATAAGTGTTTTTAACACATTTTGTGAGTGTTAGTGACCTATTAGGCCGACACGGGTCTTAGGTAGTTCTAATTTGTTAATTTGACTGTGCAGGATGTTGAATTTAGGGCCCAATGAACGTAGGAACTTGGGATGAGTGTTGCACAAGCTTCCCGAGCTGCTAAAGTACATCACAAACTCAAGAACCCATAATTTTAGAAGAAATAATTAAGGAGGAGGTTTATTTGGGTATTATGGAAAATAATTAAGAAAAAATAAATTTAGAAGAGAATCGTGCTGATAATATGTTATGAAATATATAACAAAGAGATTAAATAACACAAGAGAAGAGAACATATTTTTATTGATCAATAGAGATTTTTTATAACACTTCTCCAAAGTTTATATTATAGGCATAAGAAATATACATGATAAAAAACTCTACTTCTAATAAACACTAAAGTTCTAAGTACATCAAATTTATCTTAATCTTAATGGACATCCACTTAATGATAAGATATTCGTAACACAAACATATTTTTAAGTTTTTAATTCATGTTTTTAATTAATAATTTATTTATTTATATAGACAAAATAATACATATGTAAGTAATGAAAACATACTTTTATATATATCGTTGTCTTAAATATATTTTATCTTTTTAAAAACATCAATTAATTATATATATATTTACTAAAAAATAATGATATATGAAATAATTAATTGATTTTATATATGGATGACAAAATTTAGTATTATATATTTTTGTATGTGTATTTAAAATAATTAGTTGAAATAAAAATAAGATTTTTGAAATAATGATTTTATAATATTATAAGTTACCATACTCACAATGTAGGTAAAGATATAATGATATTTGACATAACTATTTGAAATATTTCACATATAAAAATAATGATATTTTTAAATAATTATTTGATTTTATGATTTTAGACTCTACCATACCCACAATGCAGGTGAAAAAAATAATGATATTTGAAATGATTAGTTGATTTTTCAATATTAGAAGTTACCATACCCAAATATATGAGAAAAATAAATAAATATTTGATATATAAAAACTATATATACATAAGTATATCAAAAAATTAGTTAATTGCTTGTTTTCAATGAAAAATTAGTTAATTTTTGTATGTGATAAGAACCAGAAGATTCTTTAATTTAAAAAATTCTTATTTGTTGTTTGTTCTCAATGAAAATTGCTTATTAAAAACTCACTAGCTAAAGTTGATATATAATGTCTTACATTTTTTAAATGAATATGGGTTCGTTCATCCACCATATGGATAGTTTTGATATTATATGATTTTGGTAGATGCATCTATAAAATACTCACATATGTGATAATTAAATTCAAATTATGCAATTAAGACAATTCATCATGCTAAAGTTGATGAGTTTATATCTCAATCTTTTATTGATTGAGTTTGAAAAACTTTCGTAAAAGTTTGTTATTTATGCGCATAGGGTTTTAGAGAAATTATTAATTGAATGCCTCTAATTAATATCTAAACCATTACTTATGAGAACTAAACTTACTATTTCAAATGAGATTATGTTAATTTACATTTTGTATGCATCAAGCTAATAAGTTATAAATACTCCACATTACAATTGATTTTTGGTTAAGAGCTAAATATTTCTCATCTTTGATTTTTTTTATGTACGTATATGTTCCAATTGCTCCACCACAACAAAAGATGAGTGAATACTCAAAGAAAGCTAGGAATATATATTAATTGCGAGTCTCCTTGTATTATTATATGTTTCAAATGTTTGGGAGATTCAATTATGACATGATTTGTAATTACTATTTTGATTTGATAGTTTTCCCGACATTAGGGAGAGAGAAATAATAACTTGTAATGAGTTAGGGGGAGGGTAATTTGAATCAGAAGTTCAACAAGGATAACTTATTACAAGTTCCAAATATGAAAATTCTCATAAAAGAAAATAATTCTTCTAGGTGGTTATATAGTGGAAGCGGGAGCTCTAGAAGAGACCAAAAACATAACTAATAAGTAAAGCTCTAGAAGAGATTCAAGTACCTAAAATTGAATACTAAACCGATGAAAATAAGAGATCTCGATAAGTTATGTCAATTCGAGAAAAGGTGGAACCGAATAATAAAAATGGTCCACAATAATTTTGCATGCAATATTATTATGGAAATAATGAAATAAAAGGAGGATATTCAATAAATCTCTTAAGAAATATAAATATGGAATAAATTGGACAAAATAGAAAGAAGCAACTCAAGTGCAATTAAATTCGTGGAGTTTTTGGACCAGTAGTCCAAATATCTAAAGGTATAAAGCCAATGATGTAACACCCCAAATTCTGGGCTAGAAGTTTTAAGGTTCGTGGGTATGGTCAGTGAGTAGGTTGTGCTATTGTGTTTAGTTGTACGTTTAAGTGACAAAATGGGTTTGCTGGTCTAGTGGTTGTGTGAGTATTAGTGTACCTTTGGCTTCTGGCTTCGAGTATTTGGGTGTGCGTTTTAAGTGATATATTTTTATTTTGTTAAATAGCAAAATGATTTTAAGTTTTACATTAATAATTAGTTTTATTATTAGGATTATTTTTATTCTTATTTTTTTGGTTACTACTTTTTTTCATGTTCTCCTCTTCTTTGCCCTTGTTGGGGGTTTTCTTTTCCTTTGTTTTTCTCTTCCTTTGCTTTGGGAAATGATTTTTGCTTGCGGATCTTGGAGAGTTTTGCTTCCTTGTCGTCGAGTTGGTGTTGGGGCGTCGTTAATCACAAATTAGGTGTAGAATCTGAACTTTTCTTTTTAGTTTGAATACTGAATTGATTCTGGATAATTCGACATAAAGGGTGTGTTCTGCACTGTGTAATTTGGTACCGAATCGCTTTGAAATTTAACAACTCTTTTTGTGTGATTTGGCAGTGAGTAATTGAGGTTTGCATTGGCTTTATATGGCATAAAATTGGCTTATTATGGTGTGATTTTGAAATATTTGATTAGAGGTTGTTTTACCGATCCGAAAATGAGATTTCGAGTCAATTTCGGTGTGGTTTCGTGACCACACGGGTGGCCACACGGGCGTGTGCCCCCACACGGTCATGTGCTTTTGGGATTTAGGGTTTCCAGGCTAATTTGGTGCCACACGGTCATGTGGCCGATTTGGGGATTTTTGTCGATTTATACAAGGCTGTGTCCCTTGGGCACACGGGCATGTGTGTTTGGTGCCACATGGTTGTATGGCTAATTTGGGGATTTAGGGATCTTACATGGGCGTGTGTTTTGGACACACGGTTGTGTTTGGTGGGCACACAGGTATGTGAGACCCTCATACGGCCGTGTGGTCCTAAGTTATTTATTATTGGTTCTGAGAATGTGTTTTATTTGAGAATGTGTCTGTAAGTCTTAACCCTTGGCTAATCTTCAGTGGGGGTAATTAGGATTTTGAATGGGGCTTTGGCTTATGTATTATTTGTGACTATGCGTAAGATGATTGATTCTAAACCTGATTTGTTGGGTGTGTGTGCATATCTACTTCTGTCTTATTGTCTGCTGATGTGTTCACCGTTTCTGTGAGATTGTATGCATACATATATTTGTATAAAATAAATCTTTGGGTTGGTTGCGAAGAGAAGGCAGACTGATTCTGATTTGATCTGGTAGTTCTTCTATAATTTATCCGTACACCGGTTTACCGCACTGTATCATATGTACGTCAGATTTGCTACGTACTATTATTTGATCTGGCAGTTTAAACTGCAACATAACTGTACAGTGGACTACCGCATTGCACTATACTGCATATATGCTAGCCCTGCTGTGTATTAATATCTGAGTGGCTTAGTCCTCATGCATGGTGTGTAGGGTTGAATGGGCCTTCCGAGGTCCTATGTGGTGTGTTTGATTGGATGAGCTTAATTAGCTCTTATAGGTTGTAATCGGGGGACGGAGAGGTGTGTTGGCTGGACGGGTGGGTTTTGTTACTTGATTAAATTCATACGCATTTGTTTGAATGTTCTGGGTGAAGATTATTTGACTGTGTTTTGTCTAACTGAATAACACGTTACTGAATATCTGTGTGGGATATGGTGTGTTTAAATTGTTTCCTTCTGTTGGGACGTTGGTTTCAAGTTCACTTTCTGGTTCTGTGTACATCTGTGTGTATGTTTTGCTTTCGAACCAGTTTCCAAAAATCTGTTGTTATACATTTGGAACTTACACTGAGCTCATGTAGCTCACCCTCTTAGTGTTTCCCTTTGCAGATACATTTCTAAACTCTGACACTAGACACAGTATGCGGAGGTCTCGGACAGCACAGTTACAAATAAAATAACAATTCTACTTTTGATTTCTATTCTGTTATACTGTTTTGAACTGTAAGATTTTACTAAAACTGTGGTACAAGTTCTGCTTTGTTTTTTGCGCAAAACTTGCTTTGTTCATAAAATTAAACTTAATCGTAATTTTACAGATTGAGACTCAGAAGATTAAATGTTCTTGGTTCGTAAAGAGATAAGTATGAATGTATTGGAATTTGAGATAATTTGTTTTATAATTTTTTTTACAATCACTTCGGTGATCAATGTAACATCCGAGATTTGGTCTAGACTTCTAGGCCGAGTTTAGGGTGTTACAAATGAGGGTACAAATGAAGTAGTTTTGCAAAATGAAATAAAAATATGAAGTTTTTTGCTAAGTCCTGGTAAGATTTTGTGGTGGATGCAATTGACCTTTAGATATATTATTTTGACAATTCATAAAAGTTTTAACTTGCATCTAATGGTTGTTGTTACAACCTTTTATGAACCACTATATAGTAAAGTTTGTATTAGAATCCTTAAAGGATTTAAGATGCTAGAAGCATATTGAAATTCTTGGGAAATTGTTCATTTATATGAATTGAAATAATTTGAACATATGTGGTAAATAATAGTTTAAGGAGGATTATAAAATGATCCAAAATACCTATTTGTGTTTTTATAAAAGAATCATAATTAAAGTTTGCTATAATTATTGTTGAAACTTCTGAAGAGATCAAAATATGTTTCCCCCAAATTTTCCCTCACTCATGACTTTCAAAAGAATGGCCATATAAATGTTTAACAAATACATTCAAATAGTCATTTGAAAAACTAGTATTCAAGATTGAATACATAGAATCTAAAAAAATATGTGATGTTTTCATTAGAGGGAGTAAATTCGCACTGTACTTTTTTTCCCTTAACCAAGGTTTTGTCCCATTGGATTTTACTGGTAAGATTTTAATGAGGCAACATATTATGTGTATTATAGATGTGTACTCTTTTCCCTTCATTGGGAATTTTCTTTTCACAAGGTTTTTATCTTAGTAAGGTTTTAACGAGGCACATTATCTACCAATGGACATCCAAAGGGGAGTATTATGAATATCTTATTAAGTGGATGTCCATCAAAATCAAGATAAGTTTTGATGTACTTTACATTCTAATAGTCATTAGAAGTAGATCTCTAGTTCATTTATATTTCTTATGCCTATAAATAAAAACTTTGGAAAAGCTTTGTAAATATTTTCATTGATCAATAAAATATGCTCTCTCTTTTACTCTCCCAAATTCTTTGTTCTTTACTCTTTGTCTATTTATTTTATAACAATTACATGTTTATTATTTTGTTTATATAAATAAAAAAAGTAAAATTAAAAATTAAAAACATATTCATTTAATTACAAAAATAAAAAGCTTGAAACAACATGCTTTAAGAAAAAAGCAAATACACAAAAGAGGATATTCAAACTTGCATCATGTTAAGGAAAGACAAAAGCATTTAACCATTGAACTAAAAATGTTAAGTTATTTATCAAGAGCGTCCTACAATCTATCATTACTTTTGCTATGTCTTGCTTTTTACTACCTGTTTCTTTTTATGCCAAATAGAAAGGTGTCATTAGCCGATTTTGGTGGAACCGTCTTGATGGTCGGGGTGATATTCATTGGTGTGCTTGGGCTGAGTTATGTAAGACGAAAGATTCTGGTGGTTTGGGTTTTCGGAACTTGGCAAAATTCAATGTAACTCTGTTGGCGAAACAAGGCTAGCATTTGATTAATTATCCTAAATCTTTATTTGTGCATGTTGTTAAAGAAAAATATTACCCGCGGTGTGATTTTCTACATGCTAATTTAGGAACTTACCATTCTTACCTATGGAAGAGCATTTGGGCTGCGAAGGGCTTGCTTCACTCGGGGCTGAGTTGGGGTGTGGGTATGGGCTATAGTGTTCGAGTGTGGGACGATGTTTGGATTCCAGGCCTACCTAAGCTCCATTTGCAACACCAAGGGGTTAATCAAACTATTATGCATTTGTTGAGTGTGGGACGATGTTTGGATTCCAGGCCTGCTTATCGATGTACTAGGATCCATTGTTGCGAATATGGTTCTTTGCATTCCCCTTGCCTGGGAAGCTCATGATGATTTGTGGGTGTGGGGGGAGGAAGGCTCGGGGGTGTACTCGGTAAGGAGTGGATACCGTCTTCTTTAGGCTTCGGACTCTACTATTACAACCGACACTTATAGGCTTGTTTACAACAAGTTATGGAAACTACAACTACTAGGACAAATAAAAAGTACATCCTGGCGTATTTTCAATTATTACATCCCTAATTACTACAATTTATACAACGAACGTTTACAACCTTCTATTTTATGTCCTCAATACCTCGTTTTGCCTGAAATAACAAAGCACATCTTCTGTGACTGCCCTTCGGTTGCTGGGGTTTGGGACGACCTGCAAATCACATGGCCAAATGTTTTCGTTGGAATATCATTCCAATAATGGTTTTTTTTCTTTTGGTTGTTTCTAAGCCTACTATTTTTAGGCAAATTGTGTGTGCATTTTGGTATATTTTGCATGCTCGAAATCAGCATGTACATGCAAATGCTATTGTTCAAGTGCAGGATATTGTTTGCAAGGTCATATGCTATCTTAAGGAACTGGACGTGGTGCAAGAGAGGTTACCTGGTCACCTTATTGGGGTTGAGCGTTGGCGACCTCCGGAAGGCACTATGCTAAAAGTGAATTTTGATGCTGCCTTCAGTACGAACTTCATGTTGTCATGCACAGGAATAGTTATTAGGGACAATTTGGGCAGAGTTCTCAGATCCCATTTAGTGCTTACCACGCATGTTCCTATGGCTTTTGCTACTGTTGAAGTTGGCATGCATGCAGCACATGCAGCACATGAAACAGCCAAGAAGCAGAACAAGCTACAAAGCCATACTTATGCTGGCTAAAGTTCAAGCTACTGTTCATTTTGTTACTTCAAGCACTAGTTTAGTTTTTTAGTTCAAAATAAACTGAGTTGGTATAGCTTTTAATGTAATTAGGTGTTGATAGATTGAAAAATCAGCTTACCTATGTGTGCAAGTAATGTTTTCATAAATTCCAATATAACTTAGTGGTGTTAGGTGGATGTTTAGGTGTATTTGACTATATATGTATCGTTTTTCTTATTGAAAAATTGAGCAAAATGAGCTGAAGCCATAACTCCCTTGCTGCACATTTGTGAGCAAGTAAAAATACTGCCTTGTTCTGTCCTGTATTTCTTCCTCTGCTTAAAAAAAACCAACAATTGGTATCATGAGCCTTAGTCTTAAGGGCCAATTATTTTTGCTTCCGCTGCTTGTTAAAAGAAAGAAGTTGTCAAAGCATGTCATCAATGACTGCTTGAAGAGAAGACAACATCAGCTCAACCTTAAAAGACTCCCCAACAAGCTTGAATAAGCTGAAGGAGGAGTTTTCAAGGAAAGAATGTGAGCTTTCTAATGTGTAAGCTGCAAGCTCAGCAAAAATGTGCAAGCTGCAAGCTTAGCAAGATGTCAAAGCTGCAAGCTCAGCGAGAAGTGATAGTTGCGAGCCTGTTGAAGACACCTGCTGAAGACAGTATGCAAAGATGCGAATCTGTCAAAGGTGCGAGGTCAACAACATGTGGAAGCAAGAAGAAGCAGGACTGTAATTAGTAAGGGAACAAGGCAAGATGTGTTTGAATGGTGATACCAACCAAGGCTGTGAAGGAGGAGAACACTCCATTTGATGAACAAATCTGTGGCACAAAAGACTGAGATAGTCAAGTGTGTGAGTCAAATTTGGTTGAAAATGAGGCCATGGTTGAGAAAAGTAGAAAATGAAGTGCTTGTGCAAGTTCAACTTGAAACAAAGCATCTAAGGACTGCCAAGCTTGAAAACTTGATGAATGAGTGATATTCGCAGCATGGAGTCCAAGGAAGGCCTACCATGCTGATGTGATTTTATTTTGAAGTGCATGCATCTTCTAAACATACTGCAGCACGTATGCTTGCTGTAACAGGAAGGTTCACTGATTTGCAAGCTAAGCTAGGATTATGCAGCATGCAAGCCAAGGAGAAGTGTTAAAGTTGGCTTGCATGCAGCACATGAAATGGCCAAGAAGCAGAACAAGCTGCAAAGCCATACTTATGCTGGCTAAAGTTCAAGTTGCTGTTCATTTTGTTACTTCAAGCACTAGTTTAGTTTTTTAGTTCAAAATGAATTGAGTTGGTATAGCTTTTAATGTAATTAGGTGTTGATAGATTGATAAATTAGCTTACCTATGTGTGCAAGTAATGTTTTCATAAATTTCAATGTAAATTAGTGGTGTTAGGTGGATGTTTAGGTGTAGTTGACTATATATGTATTGTTTTTCTTATTGAAAAATTGAGCAAAATGAGCTGAAGCCATAGCTCCCTTGCTGCACATTTGTGAGCAAGTAAAAATACTACATTGTTCTATCCTGTATTTCTTCCTCTGCTTCAAAAAAAATACCAATAGTTACGGAGGCTTTGGCATGTTCTCATGTCATTCGTTTAGCTACGGATCTCGGCCTGCAGAAGGTGACTTTAGAGGGGGACTCATTCAGTGTTATTCGCAAGGCCTGCTCTCCTCTACACGATGTCTCAACCATCGAGGCTTACATTTGGGATGTGAAAGCGATGGCTTATTCCTTTAACCATTGTTTGTTTGCTCATATTCCTCGCAAGGGTAATACTATAGCTCATTTGCTGGCTACGACGAGGCTGCGTAGTGGTGGTTCTTCTTTTCTGAGAAGTGTCGTCCCTAGTTATGCCTCTCTCTCGGTGGAATGGGATCGACGGGATATTGGTTTGAACGAGAATGACGATTAAGGCAGTTTGTACATATCTTGTTCTTTAGATGGGTCTTTGGCAAGGGGATGCTAATGGGGTTAGCTGTTTCGGTTGCAGGTAGGGATTGTTTCGGTTGGCTTCCAGGGGATCTGTCGATCTAGGCATCGTGGGGGTTGTCCGTGATTAGCTGCTGTCGACGTTGGTCACCTCTTGTTCTCTACTCTAGCTATTTGACGAGCATGGCACTGTTTCACATGGCTTTGTTTGCTAAAGGCCATAGCTTGTTTTGTTGACAGCTCCTTCTAGGGTTTGGAATGCCTTCCTTTTTTTGGCTGGGAGCTGCTCAAATTGGGTTTTTCTATTTTGTTTTCTTTGTTTTGGGCTTGACCCATGTATTTTGTTTGCTTTGCTTAGGTTAATTGTGTCGACTTTATTTACTTTGTTTGTTGATAAAAGGCCTAGAATTAAAAAAAAAGTTAAATTTGTTTATTTACTTTATATATAATATGTTTATATACATATAATCTTCTTAATTTCAAGTAAATTTTCCGACTTAAATTTGTTGCCAGAAATGATTCTGTGTTCAATGGTCAATCGAAGAGACGGAGGACATTCATAGGTAGAGGACAGCCTCCCCATATGTTGCAACGGTTAAATTCTTCTATTGGTACCTATACATTGTGTAAGTTTTGGATTTAGTCCCTGCATTTTAATTTGGTCATCTTTAGTTCTTGTACTTTTTCAAATTTTCAAATTTCAATCCTCATCAAACAATAACTATTAAATTCATTCAGTTAAGTTATGCTATTTCCAAATTTTGATGTGACAAACATATTATTATGTGCAACATCATGTCAACTTATTATTTCTATGTATTACTTTCTAAAAATTCTATTAATAGATTAAGTACTATTATTTACATCAAGATTGAAATTTTAAAATTTGAAAAGTATAAAACCTAATTAAAAAATATAGACTAAATTTACAATTATACACATAGTACATAACTAGTAATTAAACTTAACCAAATTGATTTAACTATACGTTTTGGATCAGGACTAAAATTTTAAAATTTTAAAAATATAAAAATATAAAAACTAAAATTGATCGAATTTTAAAAAACGCATAAACTAAAATTGATTAAATTAAAGTAGAAAAACTAAAATCCACAATTTTTACAAGTGGTAATAATAACATGATGTAACCATTGTAATATATATTCATTTTGTTTCAAGCATCAAATGGACTCTCATTAGCTTCCTCTGGCGGTTTCAATAACCATCGGTTGAGACGTTCAGATGCTTTTCTTACCTGCCACAACAACTCTATTTCCTTTAACGTTAACCCAACATATTTTATTTTAAAAATAAAATCAAACTATGGATTTTTTTCTTTATTATTATTATTATTATTGTTATTATTATTTAACCGTACCTGCTCATCCCAATCTGTTTTCCATACAAACCAACCTAGAATAAGCGATTGCATTACCACCCCACTCATTAATCCAATCCACAGTCCCTACATCAAATTACCATATTAAATATGACCAAAATAAAAACAAAATTTTTATTTGAAGCCCAAACCAGTTTTAGTTTGGATAACTCAATCCATATCAACAGATGACACCCTATGTGGGATTTACTTCTATTACCTTAACTTGAAGATCTGCAATATATCCAACCAAAATTCCCATTGGTATTCCTATTATATAATAGCATCCCAAGTTCACATATGCTACTATGCTTTGCAAACCAGCCCCTGTGGCGATACCTGTATACAATATATACCTTAATATTTAAACATTCATGTACAATTAATTTACATAAAATGAATATAAGCATATACCTGAGAGTACAGGCTGAACACTGTTGAGTAAAATTGCGAAAGCAAAAAAAATTGAGAGACTTGATACTGTTTCTGCAACTTCTTCATCACTGGAAAACAAGTATGATATTTGATTTCTGAATACCATACATAATATCCACAGCACAATTCCTATACTTGTTGAAGTCCCAAGTATTGTTTTTATTGCAAATTTCACCGCCTTTGCATTTCCTCTCCCCAGTTCATTCGACACCCGAACACTAGCCGGAAAAAAATTGAATTTAATTTATTTCACCTTCTAAGAGATTGCGTTAGAAAAAAAAATGAGATTATGATTTGCATACACTACCATGCTGCAACTAGGAAGCCTAGGCAGACCATAAATTCCCATCCATTGATATTCAGGCTGCGGTAGATGTAAAGCAAGTAATTTTAATAAATTGATGTACACAAAATAGAGCAAAGATTGTGAATTAATTACTTTAAAAAAGGGAAATTGAGCTGATCTTAATTACCAGATGGAGAAAGCAGCAAGGGCGATGGTGGCATTTTTCATGTATCCAGCCATTAAGACGAGGATGGAATAATACCATAGTTCCAAGCTACTCCAAGTGGGTTTAAATGAATTACAATAATGATGCATGTAAATTTATTAATTATAATAGCTATGGAAATTAATGTAGAGTCTAAAATAGATAAAAAGCAAGCAATTTAGGAATCTATTACCAAATCATGACACCAGAGGATATGGAGAGCTTCACAACAGGCAATAGATCAAAGAAAGCAGCTCTAGAGAATCCTCTCCATGTATTAGGACACCATCCACCAAACACATACACCAGTTGCCCCACAACCATTATCCAACCTGACATATTCATGGCTGCCATTGCGCCATTCACGCCCCACTTGAACTTGTTCACGAAGATCCACGACAAAGACACATGAACCACGAATGCTGCCATCGATAGCCATCCCACGATCAAATTCTTGAGCTGTGCTTGTAAGAACATTGAGATAGTCATGGAGACCACGAAGCTATAGATCATTGGAATGAACCATAGAGAGATTGGCCCCGCTGCAACCGCGAGCTCCTCCTCCTGGCCGAGAAGCCGAAGGATTGGTGTTGCGAAAATGAAGACAGGTGCCAATATTGTTGCTGTAATGCCGTCAACGATCCATGACCGTTGCAGGTAAATCCCCATCATGTGGTGATGCCCTGCCCCGAACGCTTGCCCACATAGAGTTTCGGTTGCACTCGACATGCCAATCTTCCATTCATGGATAATAATTATAAACATAAATGCTAGGTTTGGTGGAAATATTATTATTTTAGTAATAAACTAATTTTATTTGGTAATCTTTAGTAAGAAAGAATTTTGAAGATTTTTTTTTTTTTACATTTTACGTATCCTTTTAACAACATTGCCTCTCAAAGTTCGAACTTATCATTGTACCCAATACTTGTAGGTGAAAATATATTATTTTTTACTAAAACTATTATCTTTCAAATTTTAAGTATAAATTTATATTACTCTTTTATATTATGAAAAACTATTTTAATAATTATGTAATAATTAAACTTTTACTTGTATTAATATACTATATAACCAAACAAAACAAAAGAGAATAAATAAAGAGATTAATATTCATCTTGGTGAATATTTATAATTTATTTACATAAATTGATTTAAATTAATTCTAGAGTTTAGTGTCCAAATATGTTATTTAATTTAACGATACTTATATTATTTGAACTCGGGTGAATGTCATATTTAATATAAATATAATTTGTTTTTTTTAAATCATATATTTAGAGGATCATATGTCACAACATATGTATCTCTACATAAACATTATACGTATGAAAATTTTAAACAACAGATATAATTTATTTTTGTTAGCAAATACTTAATCCATGTTCAAATTAACGAAAGTAAATGGTCCTAGTTTTTACTTGATATTAGGAAACACAAGCTAAACATAAAATGAAGAAATAAAAGGAAATGTTACCAGTATCCCATACATGAACCTGACAAGAATGCTTTGTATGAGTGCATATGTGGCAAGCTCAACCTCACCAATGTGACCAAGAAATGACTGAGTGACCACCACCATTCCAAATGAAGTTACCCTTGACAATATTGATGGGAATGCGATTCTCCATATCGTCTTTGATTCAATCCAAACTCTTGTTTTCAAATCATCATCTTTTTTTGCGGCAAACCTCTCCTCCACCTCCTTGTCATCCATAAATATCTATGCCTTTCTGCAAAATGACAACAAAACCAATTCAGCACTTTGATTAAAGGTTGTCTATGAAAATGAGAAACATTCATCGTATATTATAATGGAGTAATTTGATAAACAGGTAATATCAACATGTATATATGTAACTGTGACCAAAAAAGCATGCAAGAGACAGATCGAATTATGTCTTCCTAAAACACAATACATATTCAATCTTATTACCCTCAAAATATGCAAGCTATACGAGTAAATACATGAACTAAAATAGAGGGAGGGAAACTTTCTTTTAGCCAAGGCAGCAGTTGAATTTTAGAAGATGTTAGCCTAGAGTTGCAGAGTTGATAAATGGAAAGGAAGGGAGTTCATTGGGGATAGCAGTAGCAGTATAAGATTTTGAGACCATATAAAATTGGAGCAAGGAGCTACATTCTCTAGTAGGTAGAGAGTGCCCAAATTTTAATACGAGAAACAAGATAGTGTAGGTAGAGGGAATCCATCCGGGACCACTGAAGGAAAGGAATACAAGAATAAGGTAATATGTCCAAATATTTGCAACACCTTCATTTGTATAATTAATGCATGTACGAAATGTTAAACAAAGTAATTGTTTTATTTTCTCTTTCATTGTTGGATTGTAATATATATTAATGATTTGTACGATCTGTAACTAATTAGAATATTCCAAATACCAGCAGGGGACCAACTTGGGTTCTTCATCAGCTGTCAACTCCACCATGTAGTCTGCTGTAAAGTTTCACTCACGGTTAGTATGTATTATCTAAATCTGTCATTGCTGTTGTATTAATCCACCCATGTTTCTTACCAAAGACATATTGCTATAAGAATTCATATATCAGATATTGGTATAGATTATTTAATTACTTAATAATTTATTTAAAATTAAATCCAATTGATTAATTTTTTTGAATTGTGAATAATTAAGTATGTTGATGGAAAAAAACACTAATTAAACTCTATCGCACTACAAAATCTACATTCTCCATTAGTGTTATTTTATTAAATTTGAGATATTAAGCAAGAGAAACTAGAGTTCCAATTTCTACAACAAAAGTGGTTTTAAAGCATTATGGACAAAGGTGTACTCTTTTTTAATTGAATGTAAATATCATAAAATTTTATGATTAAATTTACATTTGGCATCACAACAAAGTTAAGGAATTCATAATTTTCCTTTCACAATTATTAATTGATACCTTAATTTTCATTTTTTTAAAGGATTAATTATTTTATAAGAGAGTTAATGTGCTTGTTGACCATTTATTCACATGCTTATATTGTTTGCAAAGTATTGTTCATACCCTAAAAGAAATGAAATTATATATACAGATCAACTTCTATAACAATTACCTCTATAACAACATTTTATTATAACAATTAAGTTTGTTGTAGAATTAAATTTTTTTATTTTTTACCTAGAGGTGATCATGGGCCAAACCAAGCCTCAACATAATTTTAGGCCTTGGCCCAACTTGAAAAAATGAGTCTAAAATTTTACCCAAATTTAACCTAGATAAAAATGCAAAATCTGAGCCCGGCTCGCCTGTATTAATTTTTTTATATTTTTATTTTTATATAAAAATAAATTAAAAAATATAATACATCAAATAAACTAAAAATATTAAAATAAATGTTTTCCAACAAATTGAACATAAATTAAAAAAATAATATTTATACTTAAATAACACTAAAATAAGAACAACTTAGCAAGCAAATACCTTTAAAATAGTAGCAAAATTAACAATAAAACAAGAGTTATACAATATTCAAATCATAACAATAAAATAATAATAACATAATAGCGAAATAACAGTAAAATAGTAGCAAAACAACATAAAAATAGCACAAAACAGTGGAAACAATAGTAGATTTTTTTGCAAATTCGGGTCGGGCCAATCCCTACCAAAAAAAGCTTACCTGAGGCCCAACCTGTTTAGAAAACATGCCTTTTTTGCCCAAGCCCATTTTTTGGACATATATTTTTATTCAATCCCTCTCATATTTCGAGCGAGCTTGATCAAGTTTATTTTTACCTCATATAATAATTTTTCATCTATAACATTAACCATAAATTATTAAGTACACTTTTTATTAATTTTATACAATAACCGCTTTATCTCAATTTTTTAACAAAATTAAATTTAAAAAAAATAAATCTGGCACTTTTTATTTTTTAAGGGTCAAGCCGAACAGTATACAAATCCTAAAATAATAAGCTGTTTTTAACAAAGGAAAATTCAACCTAAAAACATTCCAAAAGGCCCTAATCTAATTGGCCCAAATCCAAAAAAAATAAAAAACTAAAAAAACCCTAAAAATAGTTTTATTCCTAAATGAAATAAAGATAAAATTTAGTTGTGATCCTATTTCAATAAATTGTTTAAATTCTGCATAAATAATCTATTAATCATTTAATTAAATAAAACAAACTTTAATAAAAAATTACATTTGTAAATTTTATTAAAGATATATATAAATCTTAATAATAAATATTATTAATATGTTATCATTTTTAATTTGAAAAATAAAAAATTTCAAATATAATTTAAATCTCAAATGTTGTTATAAAGAAAACAAATGTTATTATAAATATATAACGACCATCGCTCTATAATATCTAAAATTTTAACAGATAAATAAACTGATTTAATGAATAAATTTCTATAATATATATTTATAAGGATATAGTCTCCGTATGATAGTTTTATTTAAACATCCTAGGAATAAATTTGTAATGCACCAATAATGCATCACTAATAAAAAATAAATAAAAAATAAATATATATTAATAACTTTATGTTTATTTTAAAAAAATTGAAAATTTTATTAAAAGATTTATTTGGTCCATAAAGTTTACGGCTTTTCAAGTGCATAAATTCAATAATGATATATTATTGTGTAATTTGAATTTTTTTGATAAAATAAACAAAGAAAAATTACATAGAGAAGATTATAGACAAGTTATCAAAAGAATTATCATCCATTAAGATCTTTTTACTTTTCAAAGGAGAAGCTTCGAATATGCTCAAAGATTCAGCATTCACCAAAGCCATTTTCGCCAAAGCATTAGCTACATGATTAGTTTCTCTAAGAGCATAATTCTAGGACCAAGTCTCTTCAAAGGCTAGAATTTGTTGAATCATCCTTATCAGAGAATTTTCTGGATCACCAAATTTGCTTTCATTAATAGAAATCACGTTCTCAAGATTGCCAGATTGAATAATGACCTCATTATAGCCTTGTTTCTGAAGAATAAGTGATTACAACTGTATTAGTTACCAAAGTGATTAAAACTTTAAGGTAAATTGCAGGTTACATAATAAGTCTTAATTACCCATAAATTTTTAATTTTGTGCTTATATGACATAACAACTTGTTATTTTATGAGAAATTAGGGTTAACTATAACATTACTAATCATCCAAAGGTTGATTATAATCCCTATTATAATAATTGAACATAAATGCCAATAATATATATACTAAAAATTTTATTATACGTGTATGCGTGTGGAAATCACAAATTTAAAATATAAATGTGTGTCTAAAAATAATATATAATAAATACTGAAACGATGGTTTGAAACTAATTGATCATAATAACACATGAAATATGTACGATATTAAAATAAAAAAATAGATTAAATTATGAGTAAAACAAAATTTGAACATATAAATGCATTAGATAACAAATTAAATGCACTATAATTATTTATTATGGTTTTGTTAATAATTATGAGTTAGTGTCGAGTTGACTTATTATACCAACTCAATTAATAACATTATTAATATATACAACTAATGAAGACAATAACTTTTGCATATTAAAATAAAAAACATATATAATATATCAAAATAAAGTTTTGGTTGAATGTTAAATTTAATATTTTACTAATTCAATTGGTGCATGTTCAAAATTCACTATACACATATTTTAATTGGTTTTTGTTAAAATGAAAAGACTAAAATACCTTCAAATAATATAACTTATTTTAATTACGGAAAGACATTTTCATTATTTCCTAATCGAGTTGGTGTGTAACGCCCCAAATTTTATGTTTCGGCTTTTGCTATTAGTTGACACAAATCTGTATTTGCTTTAGTGGTTAAGTGTTTTGGGTGTGTGTGTGAGGTCCTAGGCTCAAGCCATATCTTTGGAAAATTTTTAAGATTTTTCTAAATAAAGCCTTAACCTTACTCACTAGGCTTTAGTTTAATTATTGGTAAATAATTAACAGAATAGGCCTGTTGGTTTGGTGGTTAAGGGGAGTGCTAGTAAGCTAAGGGTTAAGAGTTTAAATCCTTGCGTGGGCAATATTTTTGTTTCGCTCCAGGATAAAGAGTTGTGCTGAGGTTGGTTTTTAGGTAATGGAGTTTGATGGAGAGAATTAAGGGGGCTTTGGATAGGGTGAAGTTATCAGATTATTTTTCCTTCTGTTTCCTTTTTGAAAATTTTGGTTTTCCCTTATTCTTCCCAAATTCCTGGTGCCGTTTCACATTTCTCCTTCTTCTGAATTTGTTCTCTCTTCCCTTTTGTTTTCTCTATGTGGAGGTTCTGTCGAAATCTTGCCTCCCAATTACGGTTTTCTAGTTCTGTGGTAAGTATTAATTAAGAGGTTTGTTTCGTTTGTTAACTTTCCTCTGAAGTGTTTTGTTTGTACCAATTAGGGGAGGATTCAGGGGCTCGTTGTAACAGCCCGATTTAGGGCCTAGTCGGAATAGTGGTCTGGGTATCACAAATCCGAAGTCAGAGAAATTATTTTATTGTTAAAGTAGAGTCATAACATGTTCATAATAGTGCACGAAAAATTTTGGTGAGTTAATTTTAACATTTGTAAACCCAATTGCCAAAAAAGACTAAATTGCATAAAATGCAAAAGTCCTAAATTGATAGCTAGAGGTGTCAAATAGCTAGAGAAAAAAATTTGGGGGTCTTAAAAGGGCAATTAGACCCTTTAAAAGAGCTTGGCTAGCCATGAGACAAAGAAGGGTAATTGGTCAAAGTGTTAGGTAAGTGATGACATGTTATGTGATAAAATAATACCCTAAATGCATAGCTTTCATTTTTTTTTCATCCACTCTTCCCTATTGACCAAAAATATCAGCCAAGAGAAGGGTTTTGAAGCTTTAAAATTTTAACAACTTATTCCTCTCATAAGTAAGTGATTTTCATGTCCTTTGTTGGTGATTTTTGTATTTTTGAGACCCTTGAAGCATTAGCTTTCAAATGAGGGGTATATCTTGCAAAATGGTTAAAGGTATAGGGTTTTTCCATGAGAACATTTAGGGTGTTTTTTGAAATTTCATGGAAGAATATGAGTCTTAGTTGTGCAATAGATAACTTTTGTGAAAGGTGTTACCATGAAAACACCTAAAGGGGTTATGTTGCAAAGTTATAAAATGAATGATAAATGTGTGAAATAGAGAGAATTTGGAGTTGTTATAAGAGTAAAACGAGTTCAACTGAGCTTAAGATGCGAAGAAATTCAATAAAAATAGATTTTCGAGCATAGGGGTAAAATGATCATTTTGCCAAAGTCTAGGGGCAAAATGGTCATTTTATCGAAGATGTGAATTTTTAATTGCTTAAATTTATTTAGTGATTAAATGAGTGCATTTTGCTATTATAGATTAAGAAATACCGAATTCGAGCCTAGACAAGGGGAAAGCCAAGAAAATCGACTAAATTGACTAGTCGCCACATTTTGTAATCCGAGGTAAGTTGTATGCAAATAGTACAACTACATTGCTATTATATGTGCTTGAATTTTTATAACGTGAATTGCTTGACTGTGGAATTGAGAATGTTTAATGGCATTCGAAATATTAAAATTCCCATTAGAACCTTAGGAAGTACATCGGATATTCATGCCATGACATTTGGGGTCACTTAAGATGTGGGCCAGTGTAAGACATGTTTGGGATATGCATTGGCCACATTATGAGAGCCAGTATAAGACCATGTTTGGGATATGGCATCGGCATTCAGATGAGTGTTAGTGTAAGACATGTCTGGGATATGCATCGGCCTTGAGACGTAAGCCAGTGTAAGACATGTCTGGGACATGCATCGGCTATGAGATGATAGTCAGTATAAGACCATGTCTGGGACATGGCATCGATGTGAGATGTGAGCCAGTGTAAGACCGTGTCTGAGACATGGCATCGGCACCTTACCCATGTTTGAGGTTTAATGAATATCTGGTAGTATTTGGAATGGTTCAACAGTGAAAGTTATGTTCCTAAACTAATAAGGAAAGTATAATCATGTTGTGAGTGACACAGGTACTGTAATATCCCGAATTAGGGTCTAATCGGAATAGTGGTTTTGTGACCACAAATCTGAGGTAGAAAATTTATTTTATTATCATTTTAAGGTCTATGGCATGATTGCATGATTGTGTGAAAATTTCGTTTAGAAATTTTATCGATAGAGGGTCCAATTTGATATTTATGACTAAATTGCAAAAGTTGTAAAATGTGTGTTCTAGTTCACAAAGGTATTAAGTACTTGTGAGTAATGGGTTTTTAAAGTGGATGTCCTTGGATAGTAATTAAACCATTATACTAGTTTGGACAAAAATACCTAAAGGAAGATAAAACACCATAGTTTTTAATTAAGGGCATTTTGGTCATTTAGTTATTAAAATGAATTAAAAACAAAATTAAAAGCCAATTTTTGTCCATCTTCTTCATTAGGCCGAAATTTCAAGGGTTCTCCATAGCTAGGGTTTGTTTCAAGCTTCCAAGCTCCATAGTAAGTGATTCCAAGCCCCGTTTTTAATGTTCTTTATGTTTTTAGAATCCCGGTAGCTCGATTTAACTTATGCTAGTAATATGCAACCTAGGGTTCATATTTGGAAAAATACCCATAGGTGAAATTTGTGTATTTTTGTGTTTTATGATAGAATATGAGGTTTTAAATTATGTTAGACAACTTGTGCTACTCGGTTTTAAGTGAAAACGAGTAAAAGGGCTTAATCGGTAAAAATACCTAGTAGTCATAAGTACATGTTAGAGTGTGAATTTGATGTTTCCATAGAAGGGAAAAATGATCATCATGTCATAAAACATAAGAAAATAGGATGAGGTTTAATTTATGAGCCTTGGGGCAAAAGTGCAAATATGTGAAAGTTTAGGGGCAAAATGGTAATTTTTCCAAAGTTCGTATTAGGGGCTGTTTTGATGCATGTATGTATTAAATAAATTAATTTGGCGTTATAGATCAAGAGAAACGAGATTCAAGTCGCGATCGAGGGAAAAACAAAGTTTACGAGGAATAGGCTCGATTGCTAATATTTTGTATTGAGGTAAGTTCATGTGTAAATAAGGTAACATAATTTTTATTTTAAGTGATTTAATGATACTTGTATGATATAATATTTATTATCATGAAATATTGTGCTTTGTGAATTATTATTTGGTAATACGCAAATTATGTGAATAATTTAATAAGTATGAGATGTTAGCAAGTATCAATTTCTATATTCCGAAGAAGGCTATCGAAATGTGTAATTGAAAAGAATCCCATTTGAACCTTGGGAATAGATTAGGGTACAAGTGACATGTCAGTAGGATGGTTGAGTTCCGAACTCGTTGAGTTGAGTCCGAGTTCGTGAGATGTAACTAGGTATCCGAACTCGTTGAGTTGAGTCTGAGTTCACTTATGGATGCGAACATCCGAACTCGTTGAGTTGAGTCCGAGTTCACTTATGCATGCGAACGCCCAAGCTCGTTGAGTTGAGTCTGAGTTCGTTTATGGGCGGGTTACATGGTAGCTTGGCTACATAGATTTCAAAAGCTATTGAGCTTGTTTAGCTATGAGTATAGCACTTATGTGCACATTATCCGTGTATCCGAAATCATATTCCGATGTGTTCAACGGGAGATCTCTAATAGAATAAGGAGAATGCCTAATACGAAGGTGACATGTTGGTAAGTGTGGTGAGTAAGAAAATTTGACAGGTATGTGTTTAAACCCTCGGGTTGAGAACTTAGTATGATGAAATTGTAGTAAGATATTAAATGCAAATGTAACATGAATGTCTTGGTGTTGTTTATGCAAATAATGTTTATGTTGAATGGCATGATTATGTTACTCGTTATTTGCATGTGAACTTACTAAGCATTTATGCTTACTCCCTCCTTTTCCTTCATTGTAGTTTTGACAAGTCGGCTTGAGAATTGGGATAGGTCGAAGGCTCGTTCACACTATCCGAAGACCTAAATTGGTAAAATGGCTTGTATATTTTGAGTGTGGCATGTATATCAATATACTCACTTTGTATAAATGATCATATGATATGGTTATGGTTTGGTAAGAAAAGGGTTTGTAAATGATTAGCTATTGGAATGGCTAATCAAGTTTATATATGATAACATGTATGCTTTATGTCTTAACTAAACCATGAAAATCCTTGGAACGGTAAAATTGGCCATAAAACAGAGTCATACAGCAGCAGTGATGTGAATTTGAAAAATTATTAAAAATAGTGGAAATGGAATTAAAGGGTTTAGGGTTTAGGGTTTAGGGTAATAAGTTATGTAATTGAAGCTTGATGAGTCTATTTTCATATGGATGGAACAAAATAGGTAAATGAGTTATATTTTATGAGATATTTAAGTTTTTGTGGAACAAGGTCATAGTGGTCTCTGAATCCCCTGTTCTAAATTTAAAAATTCACCAAAAATTGTAAAAAAATAATTAGGAGTTTTACCTTACATGTATGAAATCCTTATTGAGTCTAGTTTTATAAGAAACAAACAACATAATTATTGAAACTCTGTACAGGGAGATATCTGATTCGTAATACATAGGGGTTAGAGTAGTCGAACCCTGAAACAAGGGAGACTTTAACTAATAAACTGTACTAATTGGCTCAACCAAAAACCGTAAAAAAAAATAGTAGATAGATATATGAGTCCAGTTTCAATTAAAATTCACAGATCTTAATTTTGAGTTTCGGAACTCGAGATATGAATTTTTAAGTGACTATGACGCAGTTGGCCAGCTTGTCTAGAAATATTAAAAATAAATTGTTTGAACTGTTTAATTAATGAATTAAGTTTAGTAACACCTCAAGCTCAACTCTGGCGACAGTCTCAGGCGTGAGGGCGTTACAGGTACCTAATTGGTATGTATGAGATATGAGCTCATTGCATAATATGTGACTTGTATGGATGGTAATGAGTAAGTTATGTCTATGCCTACCTTGGTATTATGAGTATGTTAATTATTGATATATTGTTGTTGTATATTTACTCATATGCAACTTATTAAGCTTTTATGCTTACTCCCTTTTCTTTCCATTTCCTTACATTGTCGCCTAACTACCTCATGGATCATAGAAGTCAGAGATATCGATCACACTATCAACCGAAGTATTCGGTATAGTTGGATTTATATTTTTGAACATGGCATGTATAGAACTTAGACTTTATTATTTCGTGTCTTTGAGAATTGGCCAAATGTGTTGGCTTAGGTTGAAAAACCTTCAATTTGTATTAAGTTTTGAATGATAGTTAATATTCATTTTGAATTTATAAAAGATGCATTACCATGGTCAAGTGAATGTCTATTATGGCTGAATTGGTTATATGAATTGTGCTTGTGTTGGTATTGGTTGACATGTTTTTGAAACTAGGTATGTAAAGGTGGCAATGAGGCTTGGTAAATAGCCTTATATTGTCCACACGGGTAGACACACGGGCGTGTGTCTATACACACGGGCGTGTGTCTATACACACGTTTGCCCCATGGGCATGTAGTCCGGCCGTGTGTCCCCTACATGTAAAAATTTCAAGTCAGTATGCATGGTAATAAATACACGGGCAGAGACACGGCCATGTGTCTCAGACGTGTGAAAGACACGACCCAGCACACTGGCGTGTGCCTTGGCCATGTGACATCTTGAGCATGCTGACGTCAGAAATAAAATGTCCATGTTTTTGCACACGGGCTAGCACACGGACGTGTCGTGGCCGTGTGAGGGACATGGGCCATTGACACGGGCGTGTGTCTAGCCGTGTGAAAACCCCCGTCGGTGTGAATTAGAAATAAATCCTACACGGGTATGGGACACGGGCATGTCCCAGAGTGCTTAGACCGTGTGAGCCACACGGGTCATCAGCATGAACATGTCGAAATGGTCACACGGGCGTGTTACCCTCCCACACGGGTGTGTGTGCTGTTTTAAAAGCAATTTCTTAAGGTTGGTTTAAGGACCCGAAATGGTTTCGAATAGTTATCAACGATCAATTTGGGACTTGTAGGCCTATAATAAGAAGATTAAAGTAGAAATTGGAAAATTTTTATTTTGGATCAAGTCTCAGTAATTTGAGATTGGTTGTATGCATGAGATCAAGTTAGGTAATGCTTTGTACTTCACTCCGGTGTGGGTTTCGGGTATAGAGTGTTACATTTAGTGGTATTAGAGCTATGGTTCAGTCGGTTCTAGGACTAACCTAACGAGAGTATGAGTCTAGCTATACATACAATAATTGTATATTGATAGTGTGATGATTTCTAACGATTATAAATTATGTTTTTATATAGTAAATGGATCCTGATAGAGCTACGACGGATGACGTGAAAAGTAACGCGCCGGTTCCTGATAAAGGGACCGCACCAATAGAGAGTGAGCCTGAAACTATGAGCCAAGGCGGAGAGGCTAAAGAAGCCTACCTCCGTATGATGGACGCTTGGTACACGAAGTTTGTTCGTGCGAATCCGAACACTCCACCTCCCCCACCTCTTCTGATTCCTCAGTAAACCCCAGTAGCTCCGCAAGGTGCAGATATGTTTAGAAGAGAAAAGCCTCTGGTAGACAAGGTCAGGAAACAAGGGGTCGAGGAATTCTGGGCTAACATAGATGATGACCCGGAGAAAGTAGAGTTTTGGCTAGAAAATAACATTAGGGTATTTGATGAGCTAGCATGCACACCTAAAGAGTGCGTGAAATACGTAATGTCGCTTCTACGGGATTCAGCTTATCAGTGGTGGAACACTCTCGTGTCCGTCGTGTCAAGAGAGAGGATCACGTGGGAATTCTTCCAGGAGGAATTTTGGAAAAAGTATATTAGCCAAATATTTATAGAATAAAAGAGGAAGGAATTCCTAGAGCTAAAGGAAGGCCGAATGTCAATGACAGAATATGAACATGAGTTTGTGAGGCTTAGCAAGTATACCCAAGAGTGCGTATCTACAGAAGCCACCATGTGTAAGAGGTTTGAGGATGGCCTCAATGAAGATATTCGAGTGTTTGTTGGCATCTTAGAGCTGCTGGACTTTGTAGCACTTGTTGAAAGAGCCTTTAAGGCCAAGAAGCTAATTAGAGAGAAGAGGAAAGGGGCTTTTGAATCGCGGGATTCAAAGAAGAGACAGATGGGGAAATCACATCAGTCCTCATCCAAAAGATTAATGGAGTTTACTACCCAATCGAATGCTTCGCTAGGGTATTCGAATAGGAACAAGAACTGGCAGAACACAACTTCTAAAGCCCAGACCACTTCAATCGTAAGTGTCGGTAGTACTCGGCCAAATAGGCCAAAATGCTCGCAATGTGGTAGGCGTCATTTTGGTGAGTGCTGAGGGAATGAAAGAGGCTGTTTCAAGTGCGGATCATTAGAACACTTCATCTGTGATTGTTCTGAATTGGATGAGAGGGGGAGAAAATAAGATATGAAAGCGAGTAGTGCTCCTTTGAGGGGTAGGCCTTAGAAGAACCCCGGAAGTGGGGCCAGCAGTAGAGGCAAGCCAAGAGATACTGCGGTGAGGTCCGAAGGCAAAGCGCCTGCAAGGACTTATGCTATACGAGCTCAGAAAGAGGCTGAGTCTCTGACGTGATCACGGGTACCTTTTCTATCAATGAAATATCTTTTGTTGCTTTAATTGACCCCGGATCTACCCACTATTATATTTGTATGGAATTGATACCTCATATGAGTATGCTAGTAGAGTCCATTGAGTTTATAATAAAAGTGTCCAATCTTTTAGGCAGACATGTACTAGTGGACCAAGTATGTAGAAATTGCCCTTTGATAATTAGAGGTCATTGTTTTCCGGCTAACTTGATGTTATTGCCATTTAATGAGTTTGATGTAATCCTTGGGATAGATTGGTTGACTGCTCATAGTGTTGTAGTGGACTACAGGAAAAAGATGATTGAGTTGAAATGTGAAGACAGGAATGTTCTTCAAGTCAGACCAGATGAGTCGGATAGTCTGCCTGTATTAATATCGTCTTTGACTACCGAGAAATATTTGAGGAAAGGATATGAGCCTTATCTGGCTTTTGTTGAATACTCAAGTGTCTGAGTTGAAGATTGAATCGGTACCACTGGTTTGTAAGTTTACAGACATGTTTCCGGAAGAATTACCGGAATTGCCTTCGATGAGGGAAGTAGAGTTTAGAATTAAGTTGGTCCTCAGTAGGACACCCATCTCGATCTCTCCGTATAAGATGGTTCCAACAGAGTTAAAATAGTTAAAGGCACAATTACAAGAGCTAACATATAAGGGCTTTGTGAGACCGAGTTTTTCCCCGTGGGTGCTCCGGTACTCTTCATGAAAAAGAAAGATGGGTCGATGAGGTTATGTATCAACTATAGACAACTCAATAAGGAACGGTGAAGAACAAGTATCCTTTGCCAAGGATTGATGACCTGTTTGATCAGTTAAAGGGAGCCACTGTATTTTCCAAGATTGACTTGAGATCCAGATACTACCAGTTAAGAGTAAAGGAGCTAGATGTGCCGAAGACTGCGTTTCGAACAAGATACGGGCATTATGAGTTCCTCGTCATGCCCTTTGGTTTGACTAATGCCCCACTGATGTTTATGGATTTCATGAACTGCATTTTTTGACCGTATCTAGATAAGTTTGTCATTGTCTTTATCGATTTTATATTGGTTTATTCGCGTGATAAGAGCAAGCACGCGGAGCATTGAGAGTTGTGTTGCAAACCTTGAGAAACAAGCAATTATATGCCAAGTTCAGGAAATGTGAATTTTGGCTTAAGGAGGTCGGATTCCTAGGACACATTGTGTCAGGAAACGGGATTCGAGTTGACCCAAGCAAGATCTCGGCTATTGTGGAGTGGAAACCACCGAAGAATGTGGCAGAAGTTTGAAGCTTTTTAGGTTTGGCTAGATACTACAGACGGTTTGTAAATGAATTCTCTATGATAGATACGCCGATAACAAGGCTAATGTAAAAGGATGTCAAGATTGAATGGATAGAAAAGTGCCAACAAAGTTTCGAGAAATTAAAAGCTTTGTTGACCGAAGCCCCAGTGTTAGTACAATCGAAGTTAGACAACGAGTTTGTGGTATATAGTGATGCCTCCTTGAATGGTTTAGGGTGTGTGCTTATGCAAGAAGGTAAGGCTATAGCTTACACTTCAAGGCAACTAAAGTCGCATGAGAAAAATTACCCGACGCATTATTTAGAGTTGGCTGTCATCTTATTCACGTTAAAAATTTGGAGACACCATTTGTATGGCGAGAAGTGTCGAGTGTTCACTGATCATAAGAGCCTTAAGTACTTGATGACTCAAAAGGATTTGAATCTAAGGCGACGACGATGGTTAGAGCTAATAAAGGATTACGAGTTGATTATCGACTACCACCCGGGAAAAGCGAACGTGGTTGCCTATGCATTGAGTAGAAAATCATTAATTGCGTTGAGAGTAATGAATGTCAATATGGCTTTGTCTGATGATGGTTCAGTTTTAGCAGAGTTGGGAGCTAGATCGATGTTCCTTCAAGAGATCCGTGAAGCTTAGAAAGGTGATGAGAAACTACAAGCCAAGAAAACTCAGTGTGAATTGGGAGTTGAATCAGATTTTTGTATTAGTGCAGATGGATGTATAATGTTCAAAAACAGAGTTTGTGTACTTAAGGACAATGAGCTTATTTAGAAGATTCTGAGAGAGGCACATAGTGGTTATTTGTCTGTCCACCTGGGCAGTGTGAAAATGTACATCAACCTTAAGAAAATGTATTGGTGGTCGGGTATGAAAAGAGACATTTCAGAGTTTATATCTAAGTGACTAGTGTGTCAGCAAGTGAAGGCTGAACACCAAGTACCTTTGGGTCTACTTCAGCCTACCATGGTCCCCGAGTGGAAGTGGGATCAGATCATTATGGATTTCGTAACGGGTTTTCCGGTGACTCCGAAGAAAAAGGATGTTATTTGGGTTATTGTGGATAGGCTAACAAAGTTGGCACACTTCATTCCTGTGCGTACTGATTTCTCCCTTGAGAGATTAGTCGACTTGTACGTTTTCGAGATTGTGAGACTACACGGGGTGCCCATATCGATTATTTCAGACAGAGACCCGAAATTTACTTCGAGGTTTTGGAAAAAGTTATAAGAGGCATTGGGAACAAAGTTGAGTTTTAGCACAACTTTCCATCCACAAACCGACGGTCTGTCAGAGAGAGTAATTCAGATATTAAAGGACACGTTATGGTGTTGCGTCCTTAAGTTCCAAGGCAGTTGGGAAAGGTATCTACCGTTGGTTGAATTCACCTATAATAACAATTATCAGAAAAGTCTAAAAATGGTGCCTTATGAGGCTTTGTATGGATGAAAGTGTCGAACGCCTTTATATTGGACTGAGCTAAGAGAGATTCAAATTCACGGGGTCGATTTAGTCAAAGAGAATGAAGAGAAGGTTAAAGTAATTCGTGACTGCTTGAAAGCCACCTCAGATAGACAGAAATCCTACGTGGACTTGAAACGAAAGGAAATTGAATTTCAAGTTGGTGATAAGGTATTTTTCAAAGTGTCCCCGTAGAGGAAAGTCATTAGATTTGGTAGAAGAAGCAAGTTGAGTCCTCGTTTCATTGGGCCTTTTGAGGTTATTGAGAGAGTAGGACCGGTTGCCTATCAATTGGCTTTACCACCAGAGTTGGAAAAGATTCACAACGTGTCTCATGTGTCCATGCTACGTCGTTATAGCATGTGATTACACCGTCAGAGATTGAGATTCATTCGAACATGACATATGGTAAAGAGCCAGTCCAGATTTTAGCCTGGGAAGTTAAACAATTGAGAAATAAGAGTATTGCACTTGTGAAAGTTTTGTGGCATAGACATGGAGTTGAGGAAGCCACATGGGAACCCGAGGAGACTATGAGAGATCAGTACCCGAACTTATTCACTGGTAAGATTTTCGAGGATAAAAATCTCTGAGAGGATAGAAATGTAACAGCTCGATTTAGGACCTAGTCAGAATAGTGGTCTCTGGATCACAAATCCAAAGTTAGAGAGATTATTTTATTGTTAAATTAGAGTCATAACATGTTCATAATAGTATACGAAAAATTTGGTGAGTTAATTTTAACGTTTGTAAACCCAATTGCAAAAAAAGGACTGAATCACATAAAATGCAAAAGTCCTAAATTGATAGCTAGAGGTGTCAAATAGCTAGAGAACAAAAATTGAGGGGTCTTAAAAGGGAAATTAGGCTCTTTTAAAAGAGCTTGGCTGGCCATGAGACAAAGAAGGGTAATTGGTCAAAGTGTTAGGTAAGTGATGACATGTTATGTGATAAAATAATACCCTAAATGCCTAGCTTTCATTTTATTTCATCCACTCTTCCCTATTGACTGAAAATATCAGCCAAGAGAAGGGTTTTGAAGTTTTAAATTTTTAACAACTTATTCCTCTCACAAGTAAGTGATTTCTATGTCCTTTGTTAATGAGTTTTGTATTTTTGAGACACTTGAAGCATGAGCTTTCAAATGAGGGGTATATCTTGCAAAATAGTTGAAGGTATAGGGTTTTGCCATGAGATAATTTACGGTGTTTTCTGAAATTCATGGAAGAATATGAATCTTAGTTCTGTAATAGACAACTTTTGTGAAAGGTGTTACCATGAAAACACCTAAAGGGGCTATGTTGCACAAGTTGTAAAATGAATGATAAATATATGAAATATAGAGAATTTGGGGTTTCTATAAGAGTAAAAAGAGTTCAACTGGGCTTAATATGTGAAGAAATTCAATAAAAATCGATTTTCGAGCATAGGGGTAAAATGGTCATTTTGCCAAAGTCTAGGGGAAAAATGGTTATTTTACCGAAGATGTGAATTTTTAATTGGTTAAATTTATTTGGTGATTAAATGAGTGCATTTTTCTATTATAAATCAAGAAATACTGAATTCGAGCCTAGATAAGGGGAAAGCCAAGCAAATCGACTAAATTGACTAGTCGCCACATTTTGTAATCCAAGGTAAGTTGTATGCAAATAGTACAACTACATTGCTATTATATATGCTTGAATTTTTATAACGTGAATTTCTTGACTGTGGAATTGAAAATGTTTAATGACATTCGAAATATTAGAATTCCCGTTAGAACCTTAGGAAGTACATCGGATATCCATGCCATGACATTTGGGGTCATTTGAGATGTGGGCCAGTGTAAGACATGTTTGGGATATGCATCGGCCACATTATGAGAGCCAGTGTAAGACCATGTCTGGGACATGGCATCGGCATTGAGACGAGTGCTAGTGTAAGACTTTTCTGGGATATGCATCGGCCTCGAGATGTAAGCTAGTGTAAGACATGTCTGGGACATGCATCGGCTACTAGATAATAGTCAGTGTAAGACCATGTCTGGGACATGGCATCGACTTAAGATGTGAGCCAGTGTAAGATCGTGTTTGAGACATACCATCGGCGATGTTTGAGGTTTAATGAATATCCGGTAGTATTCCTAATGGTTCAACAGTGAAAGTTATGTTCCTAAGCTAATGAGGAAAGTATAAACATGTTGTGAGTGACACAGGTACCTAATTGGTATGTATGAGATATGAGCTCATTGTATAATATGTGACTTGTATGGATGGTAATAAGTTATGTCTATGCCTACCTTGGTATTATGAGTATGTTGATTATTGATATATTGTTGTTGTATATTTATTCATATGCAACTATGTTGATTATTGATATATTGTTGTTGTATATTTATTCATATGCAACTTACTAAGCTTTTATGCTTACTCTTTTTTCTTTCCATTTCCTTACAGTGCTGCTTAACTACCTCAAGGATCACAGATGTCAGAGATATCGATCACACTATCAACTGAAGTATTCGGTATAGTTGGATTTATATTTTTGAACATGGTATGTATAGGACTTGGACTTTATTATTTCGTGTCTTTGAGAATTGGCCAAATGTGTTGGCTTGGGTTGGAAACCCTTCAATTTGTATTAAGTTTTGAATGATAGTTAATATTCATTTTGAATTTATAAAAGATGCATTACCATGGTCAAGTGGATGTCTATTATGGCTGAATTGGTTAT
Organism: Gossypium hirsutum; assembly: GCF_007990345.1. Taxonomy (NCBI): domain Eukaryota; kingdom Viridiplantae; phylum Streptophyta; class Magnoliopsida; order Malvales; family Malvaceae; genus Gossypium; species Gossypium hirsutum. The sequence goes on along the minus strand of NC_053434.1, from coordinate 87,668,555 downwards.
ATGAATTGTGCTTGTGTTGGTATTGGTTGACATATGTTTGGAACTAGGTATGTAAAGGTGGCAATGAGGCTTGGTAAATAGCTTTATATTATCTATACGAGTAGACACACGGGCGTGTGTCTAGGCCGTGTGTGACACACAGTCTGCCTCATGGGCGTGTAGTCCGGCCGTGTGTCCCCTACACGTAAAAATTTCAAGTTAGTATCTATAGTAATAAATACACGGACAGAGATATGGCCGTATGTCTCAGATGTGTGAAAGACACTGCCCAACACACGAGCATGTGCCTTGGCCATGTGAAAACACTTGTAGGTGTGAATTAGACATTAATTCTATACGAGTGTGGGACACGGACGTGTCCCAGAGTGCTTAGGTCGTGTGAGCCACACGGGTCATCAGCACGACCATGTCGAACTAGTCACACAGGCGTGTTACCCTCTTACACAGGCATATGCCCTTTTTTAAAAGTAATTTCTTAAGGTTGGTTTAAGGATCCGGAATGGTTCCGAATAGTTATCAACGATAGATTTGGGACTCGTAGGCCCATAATAAGAAGATTAAAGTAGAAATTGAAAATTTTTTATTTTGCACCGAGTCTCAATAATTTGAGATTGGTTGTATGCATGAGATCAAGTTAGGTAATGCCTTGTACTCCGTCCCGGCGTGGGTTTCAGGTATAGGGTGTTACACTCGTACTCACTCCTCGGAGTGTTAGTTGTATGCAAACTACTGTCCATCATCTGAAGGTAAGGATCGGTTGTCTTTTGGGTTAAAACCCTGATTCAAGTGTATTCTAGATCACATGATAATCGGTTCAATTAGTGTTATTTGTTCAACTATAGGTTTTGGAGTGCTCAGGGATTGTTTGAACATCAATCGAAACAAAGTGTGTACCCAGAAATACAAAAAATGAGGTTTCAGTGAAAGCCAAAAACTATTCTGTCGGCGCCACACGGTCGTGTGGTAAGCCATGTGGTAGGCTGTGTTCCTTAACACGGGCGTGTGATAGACGAGAATAGGCCGTGCGCACCAAACACGGTCGTGTGTGACACACAGGTTAAACCGATTTAGGCTGTGTGAGCCGCACAAGCATGTGGGCTCACATTGGCTAACCACACGGGCGTGTGGGATTCTGGGCCAAGCCGTGTAATCCACACGTTCAAGGCTAATTTGGGCCGTGTGAGCCACGCGGGCATCTGGACCTACACGAGCAGGCCACATGGACTTTTGAGCCCATTTTTCTGAAATATTCTGTAAGGTTGCACGGGTCGCCCTAGTTGACTGTGGACCTACTGTAGGGTCGGTAAGCTTTACTTAGACCCCTAATTATGTGATCGGATTGTATGGTGTATGACTGAGCCTGATATCTGTACTGAACTGAATGTATGTTCTATTATTTTCATATTTACATGTTATTTATGGTATGTGCATTGCATCGGGGTGGGTTGATGATGTTTGAGGAAGTATCTGAAAGGCTCTTAAGCCTGTTATCTAGAAACTTAACTGCAAATTTCTGATTATCTGTCGTATTTCGGTACAGCATGTAGTTTAGGGGTAGATGGGTTGATTTAATCCCCACATGATGTGTAGGGCTGGACGAAGATGGTGTGTAGAGGTTAGTGGGTAGGATTCTGATTTACTGTATCTGGATTCTATGTCTGATATGGGCCAAGACCCTAATATAATTTAGAGATTGTATCTGAATGGGCTAAGGCCAAATTGATTCTGTAATGGGCTCGGGCCTGAACTGTAAATGACTATATTCTGATGTGTTTCTGTATGCATGTTTTCTGTGGGGATTACATACTGAGTTTGGGAAAACTCACCCTTTTTGTTTAATCTGTACAGGTAATCCCTAGACTTGAGGGATCAGTGCAGCGGAGGACTCGACAATGGCCACACGTAAATTTTAGATTGTTTTTCGTAAATTTTTAGGTTTTATTACTTATTTGGGGTTTTGATGTAATTTATAGAATTTGGACTGCCTGGCTTTAAATATTCGGTTTCTCAAACTGTTTTACAATTTACTACTGAAAGGCATGATAAAACATAATTTTCCCTATGATCAAACGGGTTTTCTAAAATAAGTGTTTCCAAGCTTTTGCTAAGAAAAACCTAAAAAAAAAGTATGAATTTAAACATTTCAAAAAACATGTGTTTGTACTTCAAAATTAAAATAAAGGCTAATTAATTGGAACTGTTTTTAACTCGACAAGCTAGTTTTCAAATTTCATTCCATGTGACATCACCAGATTCGACCATAACGTTTAGGCCAGGTTTGGGGTGATACATTTAGTGGTATTAGAGCCAGGTTGCAAAACTCAACTGTGGATTTAGGTTTAAAAACTTGGTTTTAAAGAAATAATTTTACAATGGTTTAAAATATTTTTGACTGAGTATGTGGTACACCGAGTCTCTGGCGCCGATCCTGTAAGTTTTCTATACTCTGATAAACTGATTAGAAACTATTGATAGTTTACTCTGAAAACATTGATATAGACTATTCTGAAAACACTTTAGTTAGTGTATACTGAGACTGCCAATTACGAAAATCATTCTGAACTATTGAAACTACTTCATAGATTCTTAATACAAATAATTTGATTAGATATGAGCACACGAGGTATCTGCGGACGTGGTACTAGAGGCCGTGGTAGGGGCCGTACAGGAGCTCGAGCTAGGTCCTCATCTTTTGGCAACCTGCCTAATCTGGATATGAGTGAGACGCTGGTTTCACCTACTGTTGAGACTGAGTTTCATGATTGCATGGCTGGGGACGACGCATTATCCCAAACTATGCTCAGGAAATTAGAGAGGGTTGTTGGGCCCAATACTGGATCTAGGGGTCGAGGGTCGGTTACGAAACGACTCTAGTCCAATGGGGCTGAGCTATTCAGGGGTGTCACTAGAGTCGCCTCTAATGTGGCTGAGTATTGGATGGAGGCCACGGAAAGAATCATGGATGGTCTAGACTTTACCCTTGAGCAGAAATTGAAAGGGGTTGTTTCCTTGCTTCGCGATGAAGCATACCAATGGTGGCTGACCGTTAAGGATGGCACTCAGCCCGAACAACTGACATGGGATTTCTATAAGTCTGCCTTCCAAGGTAAATATATGGGGGAAGCTATATCGATGCTAGGAGACGTGATTTTCTGAATCTCATGCAAGCGGACCGTTGAGTGGTCGAATATGAGGCCGAGTTTTTGAGGTTGAGCCGCTATGCGCGGGGTATGGTGGGGACTGAATATGAGAGGTGTGTCCAGTTTGAATACGGTCTTAGGGATAATCTGAGGGTTTTGATTACTCCACAGAGGGAGCATGAGTTCTCAGTTTTGGTAGAGAAGACAAAGATTGTGACAGCCCTAAAATGACCCTAGTCGGAAGCGGTTTCGGGACCGCTAAACCGAGTCATCAAATTATTTGAATATGATATTTTATTGTCTAAAATATGTGAATATGAATGTGTGAAAGTTTTGAGCTTCGATTTAGTCGATTGCATGTGAATTTAGTAATAGGACTTATGTGTGACACTTTTGAAATGTGATAGGTTAATCCATAAGGATCTATTAGTGCATGTAATCAAAAGGGTGGACTTGCATGTCAATTTCCCCCATTTAATTACTAGTGGCCAGCCATGACAAAGGGTGATGGGCAAAACATGTCATAAAACATGTTGTGCTAATGGTTTATGGGAGAAAGGATAAAATAATAATGGGAAGGTAAATGATGACAAAAAAAAATGTGTGTGGTTGCCCCCCTTCCATTGCCGTGAATTGAAGGAAGAAAACAAAAGAAAAAAAATGTTCATCTTCTTCTCCTACCTCTCTCAAGCCGAAACTAACCAAGAAATGGAAGAAAGCACACCTAAGGCATTCGGCCATCTTGTGTGGGGGGAATTAAGGTATGATATCATGTGATTCTTTTGGAATTTTTGTGAAGTTGAGTTTCTTTTGGTGCTCATAACATGACCCATGTGTTAATTTTTGAGTTTGTGTTGCAAGAAACATTTGGTTATGTCCTTATATGTCAAATTGATGATAAATTTTTGATATTTGGTGAATGAATATGGGTTTCGGTCATGGTAGATAACAAAGAATGTGGTTGTTGTTCTTGTTAATTTGGATGAATTTTTTGGTGGATAGGTGCTTGAATCAAACAAATGATCATGTGTGTACACTAGGTGCTAGTTGAGAAGAATCGGTCACTATATTGGAGGCCATTGCCGAATATGAGTTTAGTTATTGAGTTGATGGAATAAAAGAATGCTTAAAGATGTGTCACAACAAATTATATGTTAAGCTAAGGTTGTTAAATTATCAATCTTTCTTCCTAGCCGAATATGTGTTTATAAAGTTGAGTTGTTAAATAGATTTTGAAGTTAGCCCATGCATTTATTTTTGAATTTAAGAAGAATGATACATTCGACTATGCTTTGATGTGCTTGGATTGTTGTTCATTGAGTAAATGATTGAGGAATGGTTAGAAGAATTTGAATGCTAAACTAGTTGATTTGTTTGATGATATATATATGTATTCAGCAATGGGATAAAATGTGTATTAAGGTAAGTTTCATGGTGATTATGCTTGTGATGTTGGGTTAATATTCGGCATTGAGTAATGTGGGGTAAGGTGATTAATTGGCTATGAAATTAGCTAAATTGAATAGGTATGTTTAATAATATGCTTAGTATAATGTATGATCTTATAACTCGGTTTGGTATTGAGATAAAGGTTAGATGTATGATTGGATTTTGGTATGTGTTAAATTGGTCAATCAAAGATTAAATGATATGTGATTGCCAAATGTGATTGTTAAGTGAATAATATTAGTTAAGTACTTAAGCAAATCTATTGTTTTACTTAAGCTTAAGAGCAAAGAGGATCAAAGTCGGATAGGGGAAAAGAGAAAGTAAACGAATAGCAGTGGACATCTAATCGTCGACCACTTCCGAGGTAAGTTTTAAGTGATTAAACGTTGAGTAAATTCAATCATAATAGGACATAATGAGTTGATTTAATAAGATATGATGTGGCCACGATATGTCTTAAACTCAAATGGTAAGTTCATATGTGTTTGGACTTGGAAGGTTAAGAGCAAATTGTAATAATTTGCTTTGGACAGCAGCAGTAACGTGATTTTAGAAAATCACTATAAATTGTTGGTGTGGAATTATAGGCCGAATAAAATATGTAATCAAGGATTAATTAGTTTAGTTTCTTATAAAAGAGACCTTGTGAGCAAACAAATTTCCTATAAAGAGATATTTAAAGTTGTGTGAGACGGTGTCAGAATGACTCCGAAATCCCCTGTTCTGTTTTTAGAAAATCATTATAAATTGTACAAAAATGGTTATAAGATAAAATTTATATGCTTAGACTCCTTAATGAGTCTAGTTTCAAATGAAATCAAATACAACACATTTTGAATTCTGTAAAATGATAAATTTGATTCGTAGTGAAGAGTGGTCAGATTAGTCAAACAGTGAAATAGGGGAAACTTTAAGAAAAATCTGGTATTGATTGGCCAAACCTAAAATTCTGAAAATTATATGGATGGAAGATATACGAGTCTATATTCAGGGAAAATTAACGGCAAGTGATTTGGAGTTTTGTAGCTCCAGTTATAAATAATTTAGTGACTACTGCTCAGGAAAACAGCTCGTAGTGAATATGTGATTTTGTTGTAAACATGGATAAAACTTGTTTTAGTTACTCATAAGCTATTGATTAAACCCATACGTGAATTCTAAATCGTGATATTGTAAAATGATACATGAGTGTTAGATGGATCTTTGATATTAAAATTTGTGAAATTGTAAGTTTATGAGTATTCGAATATGAAATGATAGTATGGCGTGAAATTGAATTATTCATTGGGAAATGATTAATGTAGATTCGGCCAAGACAATGTGTATACATGATAGTATATGTGATATGTGAAGTATATTTGGATAATTGTGATGTGAATGTATATATATGTGATAAGGCCTAATGGCCGATGTGATGAATGTGAAAGTGTATATATGTGATAAGGCCGAATGGCCAATGTGATGAATGTGAAAGTGTATATATATGTGATAAGGCCTAATGGCCGATGTGATGAATGTGAAAGTGTATATATATGTGATAAGGCCTAATGGCCGATGTGATGAATGTGAAAGTGTATATATGTGATAAGGCCTAATAGCCGATGTGATGAATGTGAAAGTGTATATATGTGATGAGGCCGAATGGCCAATGTGATGAATGTGAAAGTGTATATATGTGACAGAGCCGAGTGGCCAACGTGATGGATGTGAAAGTGTATAAATGTGATAAGTCCCGAAGGGCAATTGTGTCAGTACTATATCTGGGTTAAAACCCCGCAGGCTTTATGCGAGAGTATTATCCTGATTAATGTCCGTAGGCTTCGTGCTCGTACTATATCCGAGCTTTAAAGACCCGACGGCTAAATGCTAGGATTCAAGTAAGACTTTGATATTGAGTATCTGCATTAAGTTACCATCAAATAAGTATTATGTATTCAAGATGTTCAGGTACGTATTACTTACTCATCGGTGGAGTGATTTCGAGGTGAATTATCAGTATCAAAGAGGTAGGTAAATGTGATTAATATTATAACTCCAAATGTGAGAATGTGCTTTGGAAATATTTGACCATCTAGGTCATTATTATTCGAAAGTATATATGTGGCAGCCAAGTGTTGCGTTTAATGATATTATAGATCGAGATGAAGCTCTAGATTAACTTCATCGAACAGTTGAAATGAATGACCAATAATAGTGATTGAGAACACTTTGTCTTGCTTAAAACTTACTAAGCATTAAATGCTTACTCCGTTCTTTGAATCTCTGTTTTATAGATTTTGGTTCGTCAGCTATCGGACTCGGGATTATTGAAGTCGAAGTCGCCCACACTATCAAAGCCCTTTTGGTACACTTTTGGTTGAACTCTGAAAATGGCATGTATAGGACTACCCTTTTGTAGTGGGTCATGGACCCTTTGGATTTGTATAATTTTGGATAGCCATGCGAAAATGGCTTATATATGTTTGAGCATAATGTTATAATCATTTGGTATGGATATGGTTATTGAGAGGTGTGGATATGCTTAACAAGGATTGGCCATGGGAATGGTTAATCACTATCATAATTTGTGCTATTTATGCTAAAAGGGCTAGTTGAATCATGGAAACTATGAAATAGGTAAAGTCTACCTTAAAGGCAGATGCTGACAGCAGCAGTGATGTAGATTTTGAAAATCACTAAAAATAGTAGGAATAGAATTAAATAGTGAATAAATTATTTAAATGAACCTTGATGAATCCACTTTCATATGGAAGAAACGAAACGGTCATATGAGTGGTATGTTAAGAGATAATTAGGTTTTCGTGAGACAGGGCCAGAACAGTTTTTGGATTCCCTGTTCCGACTTTGGAAATTCATTATAAATTAACCAGAGATAATTAGGAGTCATGCCATATATGTATAGATTCCTCTTTGAGTCTAGTTTCTATAGAAACAAACGGCATCAGCATTGAAGCCCTGTACAGGGAGATATCCAAATCGTAATGCATGAAGGTCATTGTAGTCGCACCCTGTAACAGGGGATACTTTAACTAATAAACTGTACTAATTGGCCCGACCAAAAATTCTAGAAAAATATGTAGATGGACATATGAGTCTAGTTTCAGGGAAAAATTACGAAACTGATTTTCGAGTTTTAGAACTCAAGATATGATTTTTAAGGTGACAGTGACACAGTTAGCCAACTGCCTGGAAATTTTTAAATTGGACTGCAAAGAAGTGATTTAAGTCTGCAAACCCCTCGTGTCCGACTCCGGTGACGGACTCGGGTACGGGGTGTTACAAAGATTACCGAGGAGGTGAAGCGCACTAAGTGCCAAAATAGAGATATAGAAAGGGGTAAGAATAAGAGGGATTCGGAGCTTTCGAGTTATGTGATGAGGCTTAAAAAAAGGCCAAATTTGATGGGCTAGTTAGAGTTGGGCCTCCTGTTGCACCTACTAGGACCTTGCCTTGTGGGCATTGTAGTAGACGTCATCCGGACGAATGTTGGAGGACGACTAGGGCATGTTTGAGATGTGGGTCTCTTGAGCACCGTGTTCGAGAGTGTCCGCTGAGGGCCGATCAGATGCAAGCTCCGAGTTCCGGTACTGCACAGTCGCCGAGGGTAGTTTAGCAGCCACTTAGGGGCTGAGGTTAGACTAGGGTGGTATCGGCATGAGCTGTGGACAGAGAGCACCAGGTAGAGGTGTTGGACATGCAAAGGTGAGGCAGCCTACCCTTGTTTATGCTGATCATCGCCGACAGGACTGAGATGCTCCAAACGTCATTATAGGTACATTTTTAATTTATAATGTACCTTATCTTGCACTGAGAGACATAGGCTCTACACACTCATACATAGCAAGTAATATGTCTGAAACTTTGGGGACTCCAATTGAGAAGTACTTCTAGTGAGGTGACTGTGTGATTCCTTTGAGGCAATCTATCTGAGTCAGCAAATTATATAAAGACGTTCCGTTAGAGGTCCAAGGGACAGTATTTTGGTTGATCTGATGGAGCTTTCATTCGGAGAGTTTGATTTAATTCTAGGGATGGACTGGTTGGTCAATCATCGAGTAAGTCTAGGCTGTGCGACTAAGAGGGTCGTTTTGAGAACTGAGATAGACGACAAGGTAGTTGTGATTGGGGAACGTCAGGATTTTCTGACTAATGTGATTTCTGTATTGGTGGCAGAAAAGTTGGTTCGGAAGAGATTTAAGGCATATTTGGCCTATGTAAGTGTTTTTTATTTTGGGAATTCATCTGTAAAGGATATCAAAACAGTCAGGAATTTTTTGGATATCTTTTCTAAGGAACTACCAGGTTTGCTTCTGAGCTGAAAGGTGGAATTTTGGGATTGAACTTTTGCCAAGTATAGCTTCGGTGTCTATCGCCCCCTACCGAATGGCACTGAAAGAGCTTACAGAGCTTATGACTCAAATTTAGGAGCTGTTAGATCGTGAGTTCATCCGTTTGAGTGTGTCTCTATGGGGAGCACCGGTACTATTTGTCAAGAAAAAAGATGGATCCATGCGGATGTGTATCAATTATCGGCAATTAAACAAGCTGACGATCAAGAATAAGTATCCACTTTCGAGAATTGATGATCTATTCGACCAGTTCAGAGGGGCTTCGGCATTTTCCAAGATTGATCTATGTCTGGGTTATCATCAATTGAGGGTTAACGCGACTGATGTGTATAATATGACATTTAGGACTCGTTATGGTCACTACGAGTTCTTAGTGATGCCCTTTGTTTTGACTAATGCACTAGAGGCATTTATAGATTTGCTAAACTGAGTATTCCAACCCTATCTGGATTAGTTTGTGGTAGTGTTCATTGATGATATCTTAGTGTATTCTAAGACTAAAGACAAGTACGACAAACATCTTAGAGTGGTACTACAGACTCTTCGTGAGAAATAGTTGTATGCGAAGTTCAGCAAGTGTGAGTTCTGGTTCTGGAAAGTAACCTTTTTGGGACATGTAGTTTCTGCTAAGGGGATACGAGTCGATCCTTGTAAGATTTAAGCGATGTTGGATTAGAAACGGCCGGAGAATGTATTTGATATCCGCAACTTTCTGGGGTTGGCGGGTTACTATCGGCGCTCTGTAGAAGGGTTCTCCTTGATTGCAGCTCTGTTGACTAAGGTTCTGCGTAAGGGAGCTCCTTTTGTATGGAATGATGCATAGAAAAAGAGCTTTGAGAAGCTCAAGACTGTTCTAACTCAGGCTCCTATTCTGATACAGCCTAAGTCTAGTAAAGACTTTATGGTATACAATGCTGCATCACATGTCGGTTTGGGTTGTGTGTTGATGCATGATGGAAAGGTGGTGGCATATGCATCTTGTCAGCTCAAAACTCATGAAGCAAACTATCCAACACATGATTTGGAATTGGCTGTCGGAGTTTTCGCTTTGAAAATCTGGAGGCACTATCTGTACGGTGAGAAGTGTATTATCTACACTGATCATAAGAGCCTCAAGTATCTTGTCACTCAGAATGAGTTGAATCTTAGGCAGTGAAGATGGGTTGGGCTTCTTAAGGATTATGATTGTACCATTGAGTACCATCCTAGCAAGGCCAATGTAGTGGCTGATGCGTTGAGCCGTAGAGCTATGATCGATTTTGTAACACCCCTCATCTATATCCGTTATCAGGATAGGGCTCGAGGTATTACCGGAACTTTACATTTAAAACATACTGAATCGACTCACCAGGTTTAGCTCAGATCTGAAACTTCCAGGCATTCACATCTTGTCACTTAAATGGGCCTTCAAGGCCCTAAATATACATAGAGATAGTTCGGGATAGGATTGGGAACATTTAATAACTTTAGAAAATTTCCTTATTTAGAGGTGTCACACGCCTGTGTATGATGGGCCGTGTGGTCATCCATTCCCGTGTGGCCTAAGGCACGTCCATGCCTTTAACCCATGGGAAAAATTGACATTTAGGCACGGCCAAGACACATGTCCGTGGGCTCACCCCGTGTCCAAAAGTTGAGCATTTTGTTAAATTAACACGGCCCAGAGACACGCCCGTGTGCCCTACCCATGTGCCAATTTGACTTAAAGTTTTAGGTGTAGGGGACACACGGCCATGCCACACGCCCATGGGGATGAACCATGTGCCACACACGACCTAGACACACACCCGTGTGTCTAACCATGTGGACCTTAATAGGCTATTTTCCAAGCCTTTAGTCACCCATTTTTACTACTTGAGCTTAGTGGTTACCAAGTTTGAGAGAAAACATAATTTTACATTTGTAAATAATCTTAATGAAGATGGTTGTATGAAAACCTCATATCATTGGTTTCATACATAAATGATTATTTCCTCTTTAATGTTATGGGTTCCCATGTTGCTTTAATTCATCCGAAATTGGCTCGTTCATGTGACTCATTGCCAATTGGTAATGACCCATCATATAAGAACATAAACATGCATATAAAGGTAGGCCATGGCCTACTTCCAAATATGCCAATTTCTATGGCCTTCTACAAAAAGATGAATACATCTTTACATGCCTTCATTTGGCAATTCAAATGACACATATGACAAAATACTCAAAACCCTATACATGTCATTAACAAAATAGAAGTGTCTTTATACCAAAGCTTGACTAGTTGATAGTGTGTTGCTTCTCCAACCGTCTTCTAATCCTTATGAGCCCTCGAGCTCTGTAAAACAGGGAAAAGAGAGGGGGTAAGAATTTCCATGCTTAGTAAGCTTTAATAACCGGAGAATAAACTTACCGAGTAATTAGCATACATCCATATTTAAATCATGAAATCATCAATTTTGAAACGATTCCCTATCACATGCACTCAATCAATGAGTTAGTTACATAACAAAGCATCATATAATTTATGTAGATGAGCTCATCATTCATCATCTTATTGGCATACATCATATTAATCCCGTTGAGTTTCTAGAAAATCTCGATGGAATACCCATTATCCGTCAATTCTTACGAATGATCATTTCATATACACACTTCCGCGAACCTTACATCATATGGCAGGATTACCAGTCCAGGCTAAATCTCCTATTTCATGAACTCATAAGATGCTGTCGGCCAATCCTGGCTAAATCCCTTATAGCGACAACCACCCTTAATGAGCTCGGATCTAAATTACCAGTCCAGGCTAAATTCAGACCCTAATCGGATTACCCGTCCGGGCTAAATCCATAATATACACATATTCTTCAGGAGGCTTGATCATTCAAGGAACACCCATCCGGGCTGATCCTTTTCATACTTGAGATCTCAGATTACCTGTCTGGGCTAAATCCTTGCTGCAACACATGCAGGATCTCAGTTTACATGTCAACGAGGGTTTATCCATCAAATTCCCTTTTTCAATCTCAACTGAGACATTTTTCACGTATTATCATCAAATATGCATTTCTATGATATTCATGCCAATAATAAATACAATCATCATGCATTCATAAATCATAGAATTATACATATTAGGGGTTTACTTTAAGTTATCCGAACTTACCTAGTATCCGTTTCAGAGTTATGTTTCGATTATTCCGAAACCTTACATTTACCACGATCGACCTCCAGAATTTGTTCCTCGGGGTCTATGTCAACAAAATCAACTCATTAATACACTACATTATGCATTTCAAGTTTAATATCTACCCCCGGTCCAAATGACCGTTTTGCCCCTAACCTTTGACTTTTTTTACGATTTAGTCCCTAGGCTCATATAATGAAACACATGCACTTTCTATCTTACCCAAGCCTAGCCGAACACTTTTCCTTCTTATGGTAGCCCACATTATTCATTAGTTTCTATTTCTACCATACATTTACATCTTTTGCAAAATAGTCCCTATAAGGGTTTTTCATGAAAATCAACTAGGAAAATATGTTTAATACACATTCATCTTTCATATTCCTCCATAATCCATCAAAATACAAGCAACTCATGCATGATTAAATTTTTAAACATAAACCCTAGCATGAAATATGGGTAGAAATGGAGAGAGCAAGCTACTGGGATTTCGAAAATACAAAGAGTATGAAAAACGAGGCTTGGGAGCACTTACTATTTAAGCTTGAAAATGTTGAAAACCCTAGATATGGTGTCTCTTCAATTTTTCAAAGCCATGGAGAAGAAAATGGCTAATTTTGGCTTGATTTTTCCCATTTTAATTCATTAAAATGACAAATGACCAAAATACTCTTAAGGGCTTCTTTAAAATTTTATCCATGCAAGCCCATTTTTGTCCAAATATTTAGAATTTGGGAAATTTTCTCTCTAAGACCTTCTGATTCATAATCTAAAGCAATTTCATACCAATTTCTTCTAGAATCCAAGTTTTGCAATTTATTCAATTTAGTCCCTAATTAACAATTGGACACCTTATACTTAGAATTTCTTCATGAAAATTTAACACATGTTTATACTCATATTCTAGGCCTCATAATAATCATAAAAATAAATATTTTGATGTCGAATTTGTGGTCTCGAAACCACTATTCCGACTAGGCCCTATATCTGGATGTTACAGATTTAAGAGTGATGTTTGCTCGACTTAGCCTATTCGAAAATGGGAGTCTGTTGGCTGAACTTCAGGTGAAACCAACATAGATCGAGCAGATCAGAGGTAAAAAGATAGGGGATAAGTCTCTTGAGTTGCGTTTCCGTCAGGTTGAGAATGGTGACACTACTGATTTTAGGATAAATAGTGATGGGGTACTTTGTTTTAACGGTCGGATTTGTGTACCGAATGATGAGGATTTAAGATACTCAATTATGAGGAAAGCATATAGTAGTCCCTATGCTGTGCATCTCGACGAAAATAAGATGTACCGACATCTTCGGGAGTTATACTGGTGGCCAGGGTTAAAGCGTAATGTTACTGACTCCGTTGCTTGCTCCTTGACTTGCCAGTAGGTTAAGGCTGAGTATCAGCTACCTTTGAGTTTGCTGCACCCAGTTAAGATTCTGTTGTGGAAATAGGAGCAAGAAACAATAGACTTTGTTAGTAGGTTACCTCTAACACCCACTAAGAAGGATTCTGTCTGGATCATCGTAGATCGATTGACCAAGCTCACTTCATCCCGGTTAGGACAGACTTTTCTATTTAGAAATTGGCTAAACTCTACGTATCAGAAATAGTGAGATTGCGTGGGGTACCCGTCTCGATAATTCTTGATAGGGATCCTTGCTTTACGTCCTAATTCTGGAAAAAGCTACATGAAACTCTGGGTTCAAGGTTGGATTTTAGTACCGCTTTCCATCCTCAAAAAGATGGCCAATTGAGAGGGTGATTTAGATACTGGAAGATATGTTGAGGTGCTGTGTGATTGATTTTTGAGGCAGTTAGGAGGAGTATTTGCCCTTGGCAAAGTTCACCTATAATAACAGATTTCAGTCTAGTATCCAGATGCCACCTTACGAGGCTTTGTATAGTCGTAAGTGTCGCACTCTTTTATGTTAGACTGATTTGGGCGAGCGACGTGTTTTGGGTCCTAAGTTGGTTTTCGAGACTGAAGATAATATTCGACTAATTAGAGATCGACTGAAGAAAGCTTCTGACAGGTAAAAGTCTTATGCTGATCTGAAAAGACGTGAGATCGAGTACTCTATGGAGAACTTCGTGTTTCTTAAGGCCTCACCATAAAAGAAGGTTCTGAGGTTTGACAGTAAGGGTAAGTTGAGCCTTAGATTTATTAGGCCTTACCGAATTTTGAGACGTGTGAGATCTGTCACTTATCAGTTAGAGCTATCTCCGAAATTAAATCGTATTTATAATGTATTCCACGTCTCCATGTTGAGACGCTACCGCACTAATCCTACGCATATTGTTCCTGTTGAGGAGATTGAGGTGCGGCCGGATCTGACCTTCGAGGGGGAGCCGTTTCAAATTTTAGATCACGACGTTAAGGTTTTGAGGAGGAAATCCATTCCCTTAGTGAAGGTGCTGTGGCGGAATCATAGCACTGAGGAGGCTACGTGGGAGCCTGAGGAGGCGATGCGTCAGCAGTATCCTCATATGTTCTAATTAGGTAAATTTCGAGGCCGAAATTTTCTTTTAGGGGGTAGAGTTGTAACGCCCCAAATTTTATGTTTCAGCTTTTACTATTAGTTGACACAAATCTGTATCTTCTTCAGTAGTTAAGTGCTCTAGGTGTGTGTGTGAGATCCTAGGTTCAAGCCATGTCTTTGGCAAATTTTTGGAATTTTTCTAAATAAAGCCTTAACCTTACTCAGTAGACTTAAGTTTAATTATTGGTAAATAATTAATAGAATGGGTCAGTTGGTCTGGTGGTTAAGGGGAGTGCTAGTAAGCTAAGGGTTAGGAGTTCGAATCCCTGCGTAGGCAATATTTTTGTTCAGCTCCAGGATGGAAAATTGTACTAAGGTTGGTTTCTAGATAGTAGAGTTTGATAGAGAGAATTAAGGGGGGTTGGCATAAGAGGAACTTATCAGATTATTTTTCCTTCTGTTTCCTTTTTGAAAATTTCAGTTTTCCCCCATTCTTTCCAAATTCCTGACGCTGTTTCACCTTTCTCTTTTTTTCTAAATTTGTTCTCTCTTCCTTTTTATTTTCTCTACGTGGAGGTTCTGTCAAAATCTTGCCTTCCAATTCCAGCTTTCTAGTTCTACGGTAAGTATTAATTAAAAGGTTTGTTTTGTTTGTTAACTTTCCTCTGAAGTGTTTTGTCTGTGCCAATTAGAGGAGGATTCAAGGGCTCGTACTTACCTCTCGGAGTGTTAGTTGTGTGGAAACTGTTGTCCGTCGTCTAAAGGTAAGGATCAATCGTTTTTTGGGTAAAAACCCCGATTCGAGTTGATTCTATATCACATGATAATCGATTAAATCAGTGTTATTTGTTCAACTATAGGTTTTGGAGTGCTCGGGGATTATTTTAGCATCAATTGAAACCAGGTGTGTACCCTAAAACGTAGAAAATAAGGTTTCAGCGAAAGTTAAAAACCATTCTGTCGATGCCACATGGCGGTGTAGTAGGCCGTATGATAGACCGTGTTCCCTAACACGGGCGTGTGATCGATGAGACTAGGCTGTGTGCACCAAACAAGGTCGTGTGATGGCCAAGTAGGCTGTATGCGACACATGGGCTAGACTGATTTTGGTCGTGTGGGCCCATACGAGTGTGTGGGATTCTAAGCTAGGCCGTGTGATCCACACGACCAATGCCAATTTGGGCCACATGAGCCACACGGGCAGGCCACATGGGCGTGTGAGCCCATTTTTTTGAAATATTCTGTAAGGTTACACGAGTCGCCCTAGTTGACTGTGGACCTACTGTAGGGTCGGTAAGCTTTACTTAGACCCCTAATTATATGATCTGATTGTATAGTGTTTGGTTGAGCCTGATATCTATATTGAACTGAATGTATGTTCTGTTATTTGCATATTTGATGTCATTTATGGTATGTGCATTACATCGGGGTAGGTTGATGATGTTGGAGGAAGTATTTGAAAGACTCTTAAGCTTGTTATCTGGCAGCTCAGTTGTAAATTTCTGATTATGTGCCACATTTCGGTATAGCATGGTGTGTAGGGATGGGTGGGTTGATTTAATCCCCACATGGTGTGTAGGGCTGGACGGAGATAGTGTGTAGAGGTTGGTGGATAGGATTCTGATTCACTGTATCTGCATTCTGTGTCTGATATGGGCCAAGGCCCTAATATAATTTAGAGATTGTATCTGAATGGGCTAAGGCCAAATTGATTCTGTAATGGGCTCAGGCCCAGATTGTAAATGATTGTATTCTGATGTGTTTCTGTATGCATGTTTTCTGTGGGGATTACACGCTGAGTTTGCAAAAACTCACCCTTTCTGTTTAATCTATACAAGTAATCCCTAGACCTAAAAGATCAGTGCAGCGGAGGACTCGACGGTGGCCACACATAAATTTTAAACTGTTTTTCACAAATTTTTAGGTTTTATTACTTATTTGGGGTTTTGATGTAATTTATGGACTTTGGATTGCATAGATTTAAATTTTCAGTTCCTCAAACTGTTTTACGATTTACTACTGCAAGGCATGATAAAACACGGTTTTCCCTATGATCAAATGGGTTTTTCTAAAATACGTGTTTCAAAGCTTCCGCTAAAAAAAACTAAAAAAAATATATGAATTTAGACATTTTGAAAAACATGTGTTTTTACTTCGAAATTAAAATAAAGGCTAATTAACTGAAATGGTTTTTAACTCGACAAGCTAGTTTTCGAATTTCATTCCATGTGACATCGCCAGATTCTGTCATAACATCTAGGCCAGGTTTGGGATGTTACATGGTGACTTGGTTGAGGATGACACCAACTTAGTAAAACACTTAATAAATACTAAAAATCCTATCACATACATATGCGTGTGGAAACCACATATTTAGAACGCAGATGTGTTTTTAAAAACAACATACAATAAATAGTGAAATGAAAGGTTCGAAACTAATAATAATAATAACAACAACAACACATATGCAATATGTATGAAATAAAAATAAAAAATAGTTTAACTTGTTAGTAGAAGAAAATTAAAATAGGTAAATACATCATATTAAGAATATTAAATGTACTCCAATTGTTTATCATGATATTGTCATTTTTCTATAATACGCCAAAAAGTTATCAAGTTAGTGAAAATAAAATTCAATATTAAAATTTTATTTTTTAAAAATTAAATATTGAGTTGAGTTGTGACATCAACACAATGAGTGACATTATTTATATGCACAAAATTGGTGAGAGAAAACGTTTTATATTAAAAGTTAATTTTTTTAAAGTTCACTCGAGAATTATTATTGGTATAGTGGTAAAGAATTTGTTTATAAATATACTAAACACGATTCAATTCTTAGACATATTAATTTTAGTTATTTTAATTAAAAACTATATAAAAATATGAAAAGACAAAAAAAAACCATCAAAAAAATAACAATAGCCATTTAATAAAAGGGTATATTAGCCATTTTCCTATCGAGTTGGTATTGGTTAACTAGTGACACCAACTTAGTTAAATATTTTATTAATAGTGTATATATATAATTGAGGAGATAATAAATTGTGTATATCCAATAATGTAAAGAGTTAAAAAGTAATTTTTTTCTATTTATTGAAATTTTTATTAATTAAAGGTAATTTGTAAATTGTATTATTTATTTATTTATTATTAATGCAATAAAAGAATATGGAAGTAATTGAATAAATCAATAAAAGATAAAAAGACCTACATTAAATGTAAATATTACTTATTTTCTAAATAATATCTCATACAACTCTTTTGAATAGCTATACTCCTATTTTCTTTTTCTTCCAAAATGGTACTAAATCTTTCATGTATGTTGAAATTAGCTCATGGCATTCTAGATTAATTTGCTTTTCTTGCGTAGCCATCAAGTTCTTCAATTTTCTTCTTTAGTGCATCCATATGTAATAATGATATAGTAAGAATAAATAACATTAAAAAAATGAAATTAAGCACACTTACTTTAATAACTAACCTTTATTAATGAAACCAAGTGGATGTTATCATTAACTTCCACTATCATATAATAACAATGGTTTAATAACCATTTAGGTCCTTTGCATAATTGCTAATTGGGTCCTTATACATTTTCCAAATTAAAATTCAATAACAATTAAAATTTTATAATTTAGTCATTGTACTTAATTAACGATTTTCTCAATTTAATTATTCAACCTACTATTAATGTATTTTTATACTAACTTTATAAATCCTTCTATTCATGATTTCACTGACTTGATTTATAGAATTGGATTTTGAAATCGCATTTTCTAACACCGCCTAAAATCGAGTCATTACAAAAATACTCATAGCATATTATCTAAAAATATTGATAAATATATATATGCGATTTCTTATTTGACTTGGTTTATATATGTTTTAAATTATCTAAAGTTAAATAAATTATCAAAATTAAAAATATATTTTATTTATCTTTTATATATATTATCAAAATTTAAAATAAAATAAAATAATACAAATTTTAAATTATATCACATAAAAATATTGAGTTGTGTTATAAAAATTAAATAAAAAAAAAGAGTCTTATGTGGCGCAACTTATAAATTGTTTGTCATGATAATAATCTATCACATATAAAAATAATTAAAGGAGAATTCCTTATAAAATATAGGGACAAGTTCGGAATAAAAAAAAATTCATATGTTGTGTTAATATTTCTAGTATCTTCATTGTATAATAAAAAGTATTAAAAAGTATTAGACTATATTTATATAAAAACTAATTATGAGATTAAATTTTTTTCCAAATTGAAATTAAAATTTATTTGTGTTAAATATATAATCTAAAATAGAAATTATATAATTTTTAATAATTATAATAATATGAGATAACACAGTATTAACCATACATGTTACTTACTTTAAAAAAATACATGCAATTATATTTAATTCATTAGTTAATTTAAAAAACATTTATATTTACTTTTAAAATATTGATGCATTTATAATTATTTTATTTTCAATTTATTATTATACTTACATTTTTGTTGAATAAAATCAATAATTTTTATATGAACACAGGATTATGTATAAATAAATGTAATTTATTTTTACATCAATATTTTCGTGTGATATTTGACTTAAATCATATGTTCTCTAAATGTTGGTATATCAAAATGATAGCAAGATAAATTCGTATTTTTAATGTATTTATTTTTGGTTAATTATTGGATAAAATACTATTAAATTTGAATTTTTCTTACCAGGAAAGAAGTTGATGTGTAGAATTCAAAATCTTAGAAAAAGGGGGCTAAATTGGAACAAAAAGTAAAGAAGAAGTCTTGATTGAAAGATTGAAGATACAAAGATGACTAGATAAATATTAAAGGGTTTTTGATATTTTTTATTTTTGAATTATTTAGTGATAATATTTAGAATTATTTAATAATAATATTTAAGAAAAATCTAGCTAATTTTTAGCACTAAAAATATGCATAAATACCTCGTGGCTACAACTAATTGAACACACACGTTTACCTTTAGCATTTAATAAAATTCTTTATATTTTTCTCATTTCTGCGTCATACTCAATCTCTGTTTCATTCTTTTTTTTTTCTCTTTGTTTTCAACCTTTTGGTTTAATTGCCTTACAAGGCCATTTCCCTTTCTACTTTCCAAAATTCCATTTAAACCATTTCAAGCATGATTCTTTCCATGATTAACTAAACCTTTTTTAGCTTTAGCCCAGAAATTGCTCCAACAAAGCAATCGTGAGATACGAACCAACTCAAAAAAACCTCTCAATTCGGTATTCGCTATATCTCCAGTATATGGGATAGTACAAATTCATCCCACAAAGCTGATTCAGTTTCAATTCAAAAAGTGTGCGTTGGGTTGGAATCACTTCGCATACAGTTAGGAAGTTGAGTTGACAGTGTTATATTCAAAATCTCGCGAACAAATTGACATTTTCAATTGGAAAAAGCTAGTTGGATTCCGTCAAGGGAGATAGTGATCGAATTTAAATGACCTACACGATTGAGGCTGTTAATTCGAGTTGGGCTTTTCAGATCATAAGGCTGTCGAAGTCTTAAATTATGGGTACGTGTCATGTGGTTAGAAATTCCGCAAGGGTCGATTTACAAGTGATACTGGGATCGACTACGAGAGGAAGAGCTGGCAATTTGAGGGATCCTCTTTTGCTATAATCAACTTATCGCTTGGAAGGAAAAATCTGTTTCAAGGATCGATTCAAGATTGGAGTACACCGAGGCTAAGGCTAAGCTTAAAAATATTTTATTTATCCATTTATTTTATTTTCTTAAATTTATTTTTGCATTTTCAAATATGTTTTCAATTTATTTTATTTTTCGTATTTCCTTATTTTATTATCTTAATCAATTTAAAACTCTCATTTTTATTTTCTAGCATTGCAATGCACTGGTCGTGGGAATGACTATTACTGCAACAACAATTCTGGTCACGAGAAAAGGCGAAATTAGATAACCAGCCCCTATGGATTCGACCCTACTACTTTATATTTCAATTTACTGATATTTTGCAGTAGAAAATTATATTTGGTGGTTTCAATGCCCATTAAATTTTGGCGCCGTTGTTGGGAATTGGTAAAAATTTCTAATTTTTTGTTTGTTTTCTTTATGACCAGGTTAAAATTGGAACCTATAAGAAGGGTTCTTTAAAGCCATACTCTGACATTTGAACCGAAAATAGAAAAGTTGGCTCGAACACTTCGAATAGAAGTTATTCAGTGCAGTAAACAACCACAACCTGACTTTAAAGAATGATCTTACACCGAAGATATTTACTCATTCGAAGATTCAGACGACATGACAGATCAAACTATACGCCAACTTTCAGCTACATCAGATGAATAACAACCACTATGCATAACTTATTCGACAGGCGAAACACCGTTCGAGTTAAAGTCGGGATTAATACATTTATTGCCTACATTCCGCGGTTTGAAAAATGAGAACCCCCATGCTCATCTAAAAGAGTTCCATATGGTTTGTCTCAGCGTGAAACCAGAAGGAGTAACTGAGGAACAAACAAAACTATGAGCTTTTCCTTTTTCATTAGTTGACTCTGCTAGAGAATGGTTGTTTTATTTACCTCCAGGATCTGTTAATACTTGGACTGATATGTCTCAATTGTTTCTTGACAAGTTTTTTCCAGCAGCTCGAGCAGCCGAATTAAAGAGGAGTATGGTCAGAATACAGCGAAAAGAAGCAGAATCACTCTACGAATATTGGGAGCGATACAAGAAATTGTATGCAAGTTGCCCATAACATGATCTGTCTAAACAGTCGCTCTTACAATATTTCTACCATGGGTTACTCCCAATGGAAATGAAGATGATTGATGCCGCTAGTGAAGGGGCTCTTGTGAATATAACTCCCTAAAGAGCTAGGGAATTAATTTCGACTATGGCTGCAAATTCTTAACAGTATCGACCACCTATGGAACCTAAAAGAAGGGTTCATGAGCTAAATACTCCTTCCATAGTAAATAAGATTGATGAACTTACTAATATGGTAAAAAATATGCTTGCAAGACAGATGAACCCAACTCGGTTGTACGGGATTTGTGCTAAGCCTGATCATTCTACCGACTCGTGCCTGATTTTACTTAAGGACACAACTGCACAAGTAGATGCCATTGGGAACTTCCTAGGGCCACCTCAAAGGCGCTATGATCCATATTCGAACATGTACAATACAAGGTGGAGGGACCACCCAAATCTAAGTTATGGGTCAAACCCTCGATTCAATGAACCATATCAACCAAGGCCACCTCCCTCAACAATAACAACCTTCAAAGTCATCTCTCAAAATCGTAGTAGAAATACTAGCCGTTAGCACTGAAAAGTTCCAACAAAAGACTAAAGTGCATCTTCAAGAAATGGATCAACAAATAAGTAAGTTAGCTCTTACGGTTAGTCGTTTGGAGAATCAAGGAACATTACCATCTCAAACCGAGCCGAACCCACGTCCAAATGCAAGTGCTATGACCGTAAAGGATGGAAAAGAGTTAGAACTAGTGCCAGGCATGAGTCGTGACCACGATGTTGAACAGGAAGCCGAACCAGTAGCTCTCACTGAGTCGGTGCCTCATAAACCATTTATTGTACCTCCCATATACCGTGGAAGGCTCGCTCAAGTTAAAAGGGAATGAGAGGAAAAAAATCCTTGAGACATTCCGAAAGATAGAAATTAATATTCCTTTACTTGATACAATTAAACAGGTTCCACGCTATGAAAAATTTTTGAAAAAATTATGCACCGACAAAAAGAAACTCCAAGGAAACGAACGGGTGAATGTCGGAGAAAATGTTTCTACAGTGCTACAAAGGAAAATCTCGCCTAAGTGTAAGGACTAAGGTATGTTTACTATATCCTGCAAAATAGGTAATATTGGCATAAAGAAAGCCATATGTGATTTAGGAGCATCTATTAATGTAATGCATTTATCTATTTTTGTAACACCCCAAATTTCTTATTTTTGTTATTGTGAATTTATGACACAAACGAGTATTTGCTTTAGTGGTTAAGTGTTCTGGGTGTGTGTGTGATGTCCCAAGTTCAAGTCTTGACTTGGGTAAATTTTGGCATTTTTCTAAATAAAGCATTGACCGTGATCAATAGGCTTTTATTTGATTGTTTGTAAAAATATATCAGAACGAGCCTGCCGGTCTGGTGGTTAAGTGTAGTGTTAATATGCTGAAGGTATTGTGTTCGAATCCTTGCATGAGCGTGGGTGACGTTTTTACTCTAAGTTTCGGCTAAGAGTTGTGTCGTGGTAGGACTCTGAGTAGTGGAGTTTGTGTGGGTTAGTAAGGAGAGATTTGGGGAGATGATAGGGGGATTATAAAAAAAATCTATTCGTTTTTCCTCTCCCCAACAAAAATAAGTTTTGGTTTTCTCTCATTCTCTAAACCCTCTGCCGTCCCCCTCTTCTTTTTTTCTTCTTCTTTTTCTATATCTATTTCTTCCTTTCTTGTTTTGCAACATAGTTGGTGCTCACACGTGTTTGGTAAGTCTAGGTATGTGTAGTAAGTACAGTTATTTTGATTTTGGATTAGTGATTTTTGGGATTCGTTTGTTATGGTGAAGGTTAAAGGGCTGCAGTGCTTCGGTCAGCGTTGAAATGGTGTGAAAACGCTTTTACTTGATTTAAGCTAGGGTTTTTAAAGGTATTGGGTTTAACATCTCGATTTAGTTTCGCTTAAGTTTCATTTTAACACTGATTTTGGGCGTTGGAATATCAATTTTAGGTTTTGAAGTGCTCAATGATCATTTTAGCATCAATCGAAACCAGGTGTGTACTCGATTGCACAGAAACAAGGTTTCGACAAAAGTTAAAAACCTCACTATCGATGCCACACGGGCGTGTGGTCACCCGTGGGGTAGGCCGTGTGATGAACACAAACGTGTTTTCGACGAGGCCAGGTGTAACGCCCCCTTTACCCGAGACCGTCGCCGGAGTCGATCACGAGGCATTATTAAACTTATTTGAGCACTTAAACAAATTCAAACAATTTATATCACACTTTCCAGACAAGTTGTCCAACTGCATTACAGACGCAAAAAAAATCATATCTCGAGTTAAAAAACTCGAAATCAAAATCCGTAAATTTTCTCCGAATCTAGGCTCATATATCTACTTACTAATTTTTTTCTAGAATTTTTGGTTGGGCCAATTAGTACAGTTTATTAGTTGAAGTCTCCCCTGTTTCAGGGTTCGGCTACTCTGACCCCTGTGCACTACGAACCAAATTTCTCCATGTACAGAATTAAAATAACCAAGATGATTGTTTCTTTTAAAAAATAAACTCAATAAGGAATCCATATATATAGTATGACTCCTAAATATTTTTGTACAATTTTTAATGATTTTTACAAATCAGAACAGGGGAGTTCAAAATCACTCTGACCTTGTCTCACAAAAATTCAAATATCTCCTGATATGAAAGCCTTTTGCTTACACCGTTTCTTCTATGTGAAACTAGATTCAATAAGATTTAATTTCATATTTTATTCAACCTCTAATGAGATTTTCATAATTTATGGTGAATTTTCAAAATCAAACTACTACTACTAACCAAAAAATGTTTTAGTACAAAATGTTGACATCTTTACTTCATTTCATTTAAACTCTATACATGCCATATAAATCTTCAAACATAAAACAAAAGCTACTGGAATTGATCTGGATAGCGTGCTTTGTTGTGTTGATCCGATCTACCAACTTCACTTCAATTCAATCTACATAAAAATATCAAAAACACACAAGTAAGCTTCTTGAAGCTTAGTAAGTTCATAGGTTTAAAAGTAATGCTTACCAAACATAATATTTCCAAACAATACCAAAACATTTACTAAAGTTTCCTGCGATTCACAACCATTGTTATAATAATTCACATAGTTGAGCTCAACAGTAACAACTACTCAATCTCTTTCATTTGGATCACTTCTCTTTTATTTCTTATAATCAAATTAGGAAACGGCTTACGAAATTGAGTACGTCGTTGCTCAATGCCACAATTCACAACTTAGTATGGTTTTCCTCATTGAAATACCATACCTATATTTTTCAACTCGGTATGGGAAATGCCATACCTACATTTCTTAACTCAGTATGGATTTGATAATACCATACCTACATTTCACAGCTCAGTATGGATAATACCATACCTACTTTTCACAACTCAGTATAGATGATACCATACCTACATTTCACACTTTGCCATGGAACAACCATGGTCTTATCCGTCAATTCATCACACGTCACGATACGAACGTACTCAATCCTGCGTTTTTCCTAATTTGCATTTCCACATTTATTCTTTCATTAACAAAATCTACACAATCCCACAACAAATTCGTATATAATAACACATTATATACTTCAATCATTCACAAATAAACATCTAAATTCAACCATATGAACTTACCCGGCTAATTTGTAGAAGATATTGAAATTTAGGGACTATTCCGCAGCTTTTTCTTTTCCTCGTTCTTCTTTGGATTCTTGATCTATAATATAAAATATTTCTACTCATTAGCATTTATTTGATTTCTATTTCACTTCACAATTTATAGTGTTCAAATTTCAAAATTACACTTTTACCCCAAAATTTAATGTTTTCACAATTTAGTCCCTGCTCAATTCACCCATCAATTGAACTAATTTTTCTCAATTAACACTTTATTTTATCATTATAAACTATTTCAAAACCTTTTATATTCTGAATTTCAACAGCAACCTTCAATTCACAACTTTTTCACAATTAGGTCCTAAATATCATTTCCTATCAAAATCACTTAATAAAACCACCTTAATATGAAATTAGAACTTAAATTTCATAATAATTCATTATAAACTTCGCTTATCCATCCAGGGTAACTTCCAATTTCACCCATAAAATCAAAAACTAATGAATTCTATAAGTGGACCTAATTGTAAAAGTCATAAAAACATAAAAATTATCAAGAAAAAGCAA
Organism: Gossypium hirsutum; assembly: GCF_007990345.1. Classification (NCBI taxonomy): domain Eukaryota; kingdom Viridiplantae; phylum Streptophyta; class Magnoliopsida; order Malvales; family Malvaceae; genus Gossypium; species Gossypium hirsutum. Next base: position 87,642,975 of record NC_053434.1, on the reverse strand, counting down.
GAATTAAACTCACATGATGTAAAAATATGAAAAACCAGATTTCTCCAGACCTTCTACGGCGTTTTGGCTGAGAAAATATGAAGAAATGTCTAGATTTTTCAATTACATCATTAGTTAACTATTAACTTTTATACTATTTCCAATTTTGCCCCTTATTCACATTGTTTTCTTGCTTATTTCATACCCAAACCGTCCAGCCATTAACCTTTGGGTCTAATTGCTCTTTAAATCCATCTTTTTAAATACTTAAGCTATTTACTCACAATTTAACAAATTTTGCGCTATTTTCAATTTAGTCCTTTTTAATTAATTAGCCATCCAAACGTTAAAATTTTCTAACGAAACTTTAATACTAGCTCAATGACACTCCATAAATATTTATAAAAATATTTATAGCTCGATTCTCAATTTTGAGGTCTTGATACCTCGTTTTTGACCCGTTTGACCTAATAAATTCTTTTAATTCACTAATTTCACCATTTCAAAAATTCTTCTAAATCCTTACTTGACTCATAAATATTAAATTACTATCTTGTTCAATCTTATTTGTCGAATTTAGTGATCTCAAATCACCATTTCCGACACCACTGAAAATTAGGTCGTTACACCAGGCCATGCCACGGTCGTGTGATGGTAAGACAGGTCGTGTGCGACACACGGGCTAAGCTGATTTGGGCCGTGTGGGCCACACAGGTGTGTGGGCCCATACGGGTAAACTACACGGGCGTGTGGGCCCACACAGGCAGGCCACATAGGCGTGCAAGCCCATTTTTACTGAAATGACGGTTAAGGTTGCACGGGTCGCCCAAGTAGACTGTGAACCTCCCGTAGAACTGTGAAATTAACTATGTGAATTATGTCCTGAGCATTATATAAGCATGTATACTGAATTGTATGTGTATCTGTTAGAACTGTGATAGCATGACATTCCATTATATGTTGCATTACATTAGAGTGGGTTGATATTATTTGGAGGAAGTGTACTAAAAGGCTCTTAAGCCTAATATCTAGCGGCTCAATTGCAAATTATTATTTTGTGCCGCATTCAGTACTACCTGGAGTGTAGGGATGGGTGAGTTGATTTAATCCCCACATGGAGTGTAGGGTTGGACGGAGATGGTGTGTAGAGGCTGGTTGGGTAGGACTCTGCTCACTGATACTGTTAGCATTACTGTTATTGTGATGGGCTAAAGCCCTTATGCATATCTGATATTGAACTGAAATGGGTTAAGGCCTGAACTGCTACTGAGACTAAAATGGGCTTAGGCCCAGATTGCATTTGACTGTTTGAATGTTTCTGTGGGGATTACATACTGAGTTTACGTAAACTCACCCCTTCTATTTAATGTGCACAGGTAATCCCCAGACTTGACGGATCGGTGTAGCGGAGGACTCGACGGTGGCCATACATATTTTTTTATTATTTTAATTTCAATTTTGGTATTTATTTCTTAATTATTTTTTGGGTTATTTTTTATGTAAATTGGACTTTTGGACTGTTTGCTTTTATTTTGGATTTTAGACTGTTTTCATGGATTTAATAATTGCACAACTCAACAAACAAACGGTTTTCTCTAAAACAAAAGGGTTTTTATAATATGGACGAATTTACCTAGTTAATTCAGTTTTCATAAATTAGATGATTTCTAAAGCTTCCGCAACGAATTATGTTTTAAAAAAAATGAAAAAGATTTTATCATAACAACTTAGTTTCAACACGCTACCATGTGACATCGCTAGATTCGGCCATAATGTTTAGACTGGGTTTGGGGTGTTACATTTAGTGGTATCAGAGCTGGTTGCAAAACTCGGTTGTGGATTTGAGTTTAAACTTTGGTTTTTAAGAACTGATTTTCAAATGATTTGAAATGATTCGACTGAGAATGTGGTACACCGAGTCTCCAGCGCCGATCCTGTAAGTATTTTGATAAACTGTTATAGATAATTTATTCTGAAACTACTATATATAGTATACTGTGAAGACACTCTAGTTAGTGTATACTGAAACTGTAGTCAAACTAATAGAGATTGCGATTTACGAAAACCAGCCTGAATTACTGAAACTGTTTACATAAAACATCCATTAATGAATACTGAAATTGTAACTGATTCATAAAATTCGTAATACAGATAAATTCGACTAGACATGAGCACACGAGGTATCCGTAGACAGGGTACTAGAGGCCGTAGAAGAGGTCGTAAAGGGGCTCAAGTTGAGTCCTTATCATCTGGCAGCATGCCTAATTTGGACATGAGTGAGACGCCAGTGTCGCCTACTACTGAGAATCAATTACAGAACGACTCTAGTCCAATGGAGCTGAGCTCTTCAGGGGTGTCATTGGGGTCGCCCCTAATGTGGCTATATATTGGATTGAGGCAACGGAGAGAATCATGGATGACCTAGATTGCACCCTTGAGTAGAAATTAAAGGGTGCAGTCTCGTTGTTACGTGATGAGGCTTATCAGTGGTGGCTTACTATTAAGGAGGGCACTTTGCCCAAATGTCTGACCTGGGAGTCCTTTAAGATTGCCTTCCAAGAGAAATATGTTGGCATAAGCTACATGGATGTCTGTAGGAAGGAGTTTCTGAACCTTACTCAGGGAGATCGAGCTGTAGCTAAGAATGAGGTTGAATTCCTGCGGCTGAGTCGTTATGCGCTACGTATGGTGGCGACCGAGTATGAGTGATGTGTTCACTTTGAGGATGGCCTCAAGGATAACTTGAGGGTTCTGATAGCTCTGAAAAAGGAGCGAGATTTTTTTACTTTAGCCGAGAAGGCAAAGATCGTCAAGCAGGTTAAGCGTACTGAGCACCAAAAGCGCGATAGAGAGAGAGGTAGGAACAAGAGGGATTCGAAGCCATCGAGTTTTATGTAGAAGCCTAAGAAAAAGGCTAGATCTGATGGGCTGATTAGAGCTGGGCCCCCTGTTGCTGTTACTGGACTGCAACAATATGTTGATTGTGGTAGACGGCATCAGGGCGAGTGTTATAGGAGGACTGGGGTGTGTCTAAGGTGTGGATTATTGGATCACCGTATTAGAGAGTGTCCGTTGAGGGCCAATTAGATACAAGCTCAGGGTACTGATATTGTACAGCTACAAAGGCTAGCACAGCAGCCGCCGAGAGACCGTGGTCAGGCTAGGGGTGGTAATAATATGGGCCACAGACAGAGATCACCTGACAGAGGTGCTGGACAGACTGAGGCGAAGCAGCCAACTCTTGTTTATGTTGCACGTCACTGAGAGGACAAAGATGCTATAGATGTAATTACGGGTACGTTCTTTATTTTTGATGTACCATACACTGCATTGATAGATATATGATCCACTCACTCCCATATTGCCTGCTCTATTTTTGGGAATCTAGGATTATCGGTTGAGAGTACTTTCAGTAAGGTTATGGTATTAAGCTCGTTGGGGCAATTTGTTTTGGTTAGCAAACTGTATAGAGACATTCCATTAGAAGTTCAAGGGACGATTTTTCTGACTGACTTAATGGAACTTACGTTTGGAAAGTTTTACCTGATTCTGGGTATGGACTGGTTGGTCAAGCATCGTATCAGTTTAGACTGTATGACTAAGAGGGTCGTCTTGAGAAATGAAGAGGATAACGAGGTAGTTGTGATTGGAGAGCATCGGGATTATCTGTCGAATGTGATTTCTGCACTAATGGAGGAGAAACTGGTTCGCAAGAGAAGTGAGGCGTACTTGGCCTATGTAAGTGTTTCCATTTCTAGAGACTTTACTATAAAGGATATCCGCACTGTAAGAGATTTTCCAAACGTCTTTCCTGAGGAGCTACTGGGTTTACTTCCTAATTGGGAGTGGAGTTTGGGATTAAGCTTTTCCCTGGTACAGTTTCGGTGTCTATCGCTCCCTACCGAATGACAACGAAGGAGCTTATAGAGCTTAAGGCTCAGATTTAGGAGTTATTGGATCGTGGGCTCATCCGCTCTAGTGTGTCTCCATCAGGAGTACTGGTACTGTGTGTGAAGAAGAAGGATGGATCCATGCGGATATGTATCGACTATCGACAACTGAACAAGTTAACCATTAAGAACAAATATCCGTTACTGAGGATCGATAACCTGTTTGACCAGTTTTGAGGAGCTTCGATATTCTCTAAGATTGATCTTCGGTCTAGGTACAATCAATTGAGGGTTAAGGAGGCTGATATGCATAAAACGATATTTAGGACTCGTTATGGTCACTACGAGTTCCTGGTGATGCTATTTGGATTGACTAATGCACTGGCAACTTTCATGGATCTAATGAACCGAGTGTTTCAGCCCTACTTGGATCTGTTTGTACTGGTGTTTATTAATGACATATTGGTTTATTCGAGAACTGAGGATGAGTATGACGAGCACCTTAGAGTTGTTCTTCAGACCTTGAGGGAAAAAGCAGCTCTATGCTAAGTTTAGCAAATGCGAGTTCTGGTTACGTGAAGTAACATTTCTGGGTCATGTGGTGTCTACTGAGGGGATTCAAGTCGATCCTCGAAAGATTAAGGTTATACTAGATTGGAAGTAGCCTAGGAATGTGTCTGAGATCCGCAGTTTTTTGGGTCTGGCTGGTTATTATCTGCAGTCTGTGGAAGGCTTCTCGTTGATTGCAGCACCCTTAACTAAGCTACTATGTAAAGGGGTACCGTTTAACTAGATTGATGCATAGTAAGAGAGTTTTGAAAAGCTCAAGAATGTACTGACTAAGGCTCCTATTCTAATATAGCCTAAATCTGGAAAGGAGTTCACGATTTTTAGTGATGCATCACATGTCGGGTTGGGATGTGTGTTGATGCAGGATGGTAAGGTGGTAGCATATGCGTCTCGTCAGCTTAAGACACATGAGGCGAACTATCCGATGCATGATTTAAAGCTGGCCTCCATGGTATTTGCACTAAAAATCTGGATGCATTATCTATACGGTGAGAAGTGTATCATTTACACTGATCACAAAAGCCTCAAGTACCTTTTTACTGAGAATGAGCTGAATCCTAGGTAGCGTAGATGGATCGAGCTGCTTAAGGACTACGACTGCACCATTGAGTACCATCTTGGCAAGGCCAATGTGGTGGCCGATGCCTTGAGCCGTAGGGCTATGACTGATCTGATGGTGATGTTTGCTCGTCTTAGTTTATTTGATGATGGTAGTCTGTTAGCCGAACTTCAAGTTAAACCGACATGGATTGAGCAGATTAAGGGTAAGCAGTTGGAGGACAAGTCTTTGGGTCTTTGGTTCCGACAGGTTGAGAGTGGTAGCACTACGGATTTTTGACTAAATAGTGATGGGGTACTCTGTTTCCGTGGAAGAATTTGTATTCCGGATGATACTTATCTGAGACAGTCTATACTGAGAGAGGTGCATAGTAGCGCTTATACTATGCATCCTGGCGGAAATAAGATGTACCAAGACCTTCGTGAATTATACTGGTGGCCAGGTTTAAAATAGGAGGTTACTGATTTCATGGCTAGATGTTTAATGTGCAAGCAAGTTAAGGCTGAGCATCAATCACCTTTGGGTTTGCTGCGGCCAGTTAGGATTCCTCTTTGAAAATGGAAGCGAGTGATTATGGACTTCGTTAGTGGGTTGCCCCTAACACCCACTAAAAAGGATTCAGTATGGGTCATCGTGGATCGATTGACCAAGTCCACCAACTTCATATCGGTTTGTATTGACTATTCTCTACAGAAGTTGGCAAATATATTATGAGATAGTGAGACTGCATGGGGTACTAGTTTCGATCATCTCTGATAAGAATCCTCATTTCATGTCTCAGTTTTGGAGAAAGTTGCATGAGGCTTTGGGTTCAAGGTTGGACTTCAGTACTGCGTTCCATCCTCAGATCGGTGGTCAGTCTGAGAGGGTGATTCAGATACTGGAGGATATGTTGAGGAGCTGTGTTATTGATTTTCGAGGCAGTTGGGAGGACTATCTGTCATTAGTAAAGTTTGCCTATAATAATAGCTTCCAGTCTAGTATCTAGATGGCACCTTGTGAGGCCTTATATAGTCGTAAGTGTCGTACTCCTTTATGTTGGAATGAGTTGGGCGAGCGACGTGTTCTGGATCCTAAGTTGGTCTCTGAGACAGAGTATAAGGTTAGATTGATTCGGGATTCTTTGAAAGTAGCTTCTAACAAGCAGAAATCTTATGCGGATTTGAAGAGGTGTGAGATCGAGTATTCTGTGGGGGACTTAATATTTCTCAAGGTATCTCCATGGAAGAAGGTATTAAGGTTTAGTCATAAGGGCAAGTTGAGCATTAGGTTTATTGAACCTTACCGTGTTTGGAAGCTAGTGGGACTGGTTGCTTATCAGTTGGAGCTATCTCCAGAGTTGGATCGTATCCATGGCGTGTTTTACGTCTCGATGTTGATGCGTTACTGCTTTGATCCCACTCATATTGTCCATGTGGAGGAGATTGAGGTTAGGCCAGACTTGACCTTAGGGGAGGAGCCGGTTCAAAATCTGGATCGTGATGTCAAAGTTCTGTGAAAGAAGTCTATTCCTTTGGTAAAGGTTCTGTGGCAAAATCACAGCACTGAGGAGGCCACGTGGGACCCTAAGAATGCGATGCATTAGCAGTATCCTCATATATTCTGATAAGGTAAATTTTGATGCCGAATTTTTCTTTTAGGGGGTGAAATTGTAGTGCCCCAAATTTTCTATTTTTGTTATTGTGAATTTATGACACAAGCAAGTATCTGCTTTAGTGGTTAAGTGTTCTGGGTGTGTGTAAGAGGTCCCAAGTTCGAGCCTTGACTTGGGTAAATTTTGATATTTTTCTAAATAAAGCCTTGACCTTGATCAATAGGCTTTTATTTGATTGTTTGTAAAAATATATCAGAATGGGCCTGCCGGTCTGGTGGTTAAATGAAGTGTTAATATGCTAAAAGTCTTGTGTTCGAATCCTTGCGTGAGCATGGGTGACGTTTTTGCTCTAAGTTTCGGCTAGGAGTTGTGTCGTGGTAGGACTCTGAGTAATGGAGTTTGTCTGGGTTAGTAGGGACAGATTTGGGGAGATGATAGAAGGGATTATAAAAAAAAATTGCTCATTTTTCCTCTTCCCAACAAAAGCAAGTTTCAGTTTTCTTTCCTTTTCTAAACTCTCTGCCGTTCCCCTTACTCTTTTTCTTATTTTTCTGAATTCGTTCTTTCCTTTCTTGTTTTGCAACATAGTTGGTACTCATGCGGGTTCGGTAAGTCTCGATATGTGTAGTAAGTACAGTTATTTTGATTTCAGATTAGTGATTTTTGGGATTCGTATGGTGAAGGTTAAAGGGCTTGAATGTTTAGGTCGGTGTTGAAGTGGTGTGGAAACGCTGTTACGCGATTTAAGGTAGGGTTTTTGAAGGTATTAATTTAACATCTCGATTTAGTTTCATTTAAGTTTCATTTTAACACTGATTTTAGGCATTGGAATATCAATTCTTAGGTTTTGGAATGCTCAGTGATCGTTTTAGCATCAATCGAAACCAGGTGTGTACTTGATTGCACAGAAAATGAGGTTTCGACAAAAGTCAAAAACCTTACTATCGATGCCACATGGGCATGTGGTCGCCCGTGTGGTAGGCCGTGTGATGGACATGAGCATGTGTTCGACGAGGCCAGGCCGTGCATGTATGACACAGCCGTGTGGTGGCTAGGCAAGCTGTGTGCAACACATGGGCTAGGCTGATTTGGGCCGTGTGGGCCCACACGGGCATATGGATTTTGGGCCAGGCCGTGTTATCCATACAGCCAGGGCAAATTTGGGCCGTATGGGCCGCACGGGTGTGTAGGCTCACACAGGCAAGCCACATGAGCGTGCTAGCCCATTTGTACTAAAATGACTGTTAAGGTCGCGCGGGTCACCCAAATCGACTGTGAACCTTTTGTGGGGTCGGTAAGCACTACTTAGACCCTTATATGTTTGAAATTGACTATGTGAATTATGTATTGAACATGATATAAGCATGTATATTGAACTTGATGTGTATCTGTTAGAATTGTGATAAGATGACTTTCCATTATATGTTGCATTGTATTGGGGTGGGTTGATATTATTTGGAGGAAGTGTATTGAAAGGCTCTTAAGCCTAATATCTGGCGGCTCAACTGCAAATTACTATTTTGTGCAGCATTCGGTACTACCTGGAGTGTAGGGATGGGTGGGTTGATTTAATCCCCACATGGAGCATAGGGTTGGATGAAGATGGTGTGTAGAGGCAAGTTGGGTAGGACTTTGCTCACTGATACTGTTAGCATTACTGTTACTGTGATGGGCTAAAGCCCTTATGCATATCTGATACTGAACTAAAATGGACGAAGACCTAAACTGCTATTGAGACTAAAATGGGCTTAGGCCCATACTACATTTGACTGTTTGATTGTGATTGACTATTTGTATGTTTTTGTGGGGATTACACATTGAGTTTACTTAAACTCACCCCTTCTATTTTAATGTGCACAGGTAATCCCCAAACTTGATGAATTGATGTAACGGAAGACTCGATGGTGGCTACACGTATTTTTAAACCGTTTTAATTTCAGTTTTGGTATTTATTTCTTAATTATTTTCTAGGTTATTTTTTTATCTAAATTGGACTTTTGGACTGTTTTCTTGTATTTTGGATTTTAGACTATTTTCGTGGATTTAATAACTGCACAACTCAACAAACAAAGGGGTTTTTCTAAGATGGACAGATTTACCTAATTAATTCAGTTTTCATAAATTAGATGATTTCTAAAGCTTCTGTAACGAATTGTGTTTTAAAATAATTGAGTAAATAAGTAAGCAGTTTTGGAGTCAACAAGAGTAAACAAATGAAAACGGTTTTATCGTAACAACTTAATTTCAACATGCTGCCATGTGACATCGCCAGATTCGGTCATAACGTCTAGGCAGAGTTTGGGGTGTTATAATTTTTAAGATGCTAAACATAGGTCCTTTAAAAGAAACAGGGGTGATTATTCAATTAGCAGGTAGGTCATGCATATATCCAGAAGGGGTGTTGGAAGATGTCCTCGTAAAGGTAAATGAACTAATTTTTCTTATAGACTTCTACATCATCGATATGGAGGACGACCACTCAAAAAATGCTTCTGATATTCTACTCGAAAGACCATTTCTAAGTACCATACGTACAAATATTGATTTTCGTAGTGGAACTTTTACTATGGAATTCGACGGTAAGGTGGCAAAATCTAATGTTTATGAGGCGATGGGCCAACCCAATACAATGTCGAACATTTCTAGTATTGATATTATTGAACCACTAACAAAATTTCATTTTGAGTATCATGAAAGGGATGGATTACAAACTGTACTTTCCAAAAGTTTAGACCTTAATACGATGGATAACTTAGAGGAGATAATGATGTTCAAAGAACTGATTTGGGAAACCATTGTTCTATTAGAGACTCTTTAATTCCTTAGATGCCAAGGTAAGTACTTTGAACTTTCTTCTTCTAAAACTAAACTTTTTCCTTCTATTTTGCAAGCCCCGAGATAGAGCTTAAACCATTGCCGGAACATTTGAAGTATGACTATTTAGGTAATGGAAACACTTTACCAGTAATAGTTTCCAGTAAACTTTTGGGATTAGAAGAGGAGAATTTATTTAGAGTCTTGTGAGACTACAAAGGGGCTATCAAATAGACGATTGTCGACATAAAAGGGTTAAGTCCCTCAACTTGTATGCATAGAATATCGATAAAAGAAAACACATGCTCAAAAATAGAAGCTGAAAGACGCCTTAATACACCAATGATGGAGGTTGTCAAAAAAGAAGTTTAAAATCTACTGGATGTTGTGATAATCTATCCAATTTTCGATAGTGATTGGGTTAGCCCAATTCATGTGGTCCCCAAGAAAACTGGTTTTTTTTCAAATTCCAGTGGCACTAGAGGGCCAAGAGAAAACAACGTTTACATGTCCTTTTGGCACGTTCGCCTAGAGACAGATGTCGTTTGGACTTTACAATGCGTCGACCACATTCCAGAAGTGTACGGTAAGTATATTTTCCAAATTTTTCGAGAAAACAATTGAGGTATTTATGAATGATTTTACAATTTATGGTAATTCTTTCAATAAATGTCTGCCAAACCTCGTTAAAATTTTGGAGAGATGCCTAGAATTTAATCTAATTCTTAATTATGAAAAATGTCATTTTATGGTAGATAATGGATTTATTTTAGGGCATATTGTTTACGCTGAAGGGATCATGGCCGATAAGGCCAAAACTGATGTTATCAACTCATTTCCAATCCCCACAACTGTGAGGGAAATTTGTTCTTTTCTTGGTCATGTAGGTTTTTACAAGCACTTTATTAGGGACTTTTCTAAGATTTCGTGACCGCTCTACAATCTCTTGCAAAAAGATAAAGAGTTTGAATTTGATCAAGCATGCAAAAATGCATTCGACACTCTCAAACAAAAGCTTGTTTCAGCTCCTATAGTACAGTTGCCTAAGCAGGACACCCTTTCGAGCTCATGTGTGATGCAAACAACCAAAGTGTAGGAGCTATCCTTGGGCAAAGAATTGGGAAGGAACCTCACGTCATATCTTATGCTTCTAAAACACTAAATGTTGCCCAGAGCAATTACTCAACTACTAAAAAAGAATTATTAGCTATTGTTTTTACTTTGGAAAAATTTAGATCGTATTTATTAGGCACTAAAGATATTGTTTTTTTACCATGTAGCGTTGAAATATTTGATCGGGAAAAAAGAGGGAAAACCTAAGTTGATTTGATAGATTATTCCCTTACAAGAATTCAATCTCGAGATCAAGGACAAGAAAGGAAGTGAGAACCTAGTAGCTGATCACTTGAGTTGAATTCCCTTTTCAAAAGACGACACACCTTTTAAAGATGACTTCCCAGATGAAAGTCTTCTATTAGCTCAAACAGTTTACCCATGGTTTGCAGATATGGTAAATTACCTTGCTACAGATATTGTTTCTTCCAACTTATCATGTTCTGGAAAGGACAAGCTCAAAAGAGACTCACGATAGTATATTTGGGACGATTCATACCTATGGAAACACTATTTTGATAAGGTAATTCGACAATGTGTCATAGAAACTAAGGTACAATCTATCCTTTCTTTTTTTCATTCTTATGCTTGTGGAGGGCATTTCGGTACTAAACGCACCACACATAAGGTAGTTGAGTGTGGATTATTTTTGGCCACACATATATCGTGATGCTTATTTATTTTGTAAAACTTGTGAGAGATGTCAAAAAGTGGGGAATTTAAGCCGAAAAAATGAGATGCCTCTTACATCTATACATGCATGCGAAATTTTTTATGTGTGGGGCATCAATTTCATGGGACCGTTTATTCCATCATTTAATAATTTTTACATTATTCTCGCTGTAGATTACGTATCTAAATCAGTAGAAGCTAAAGCTACTCGACATGCTGATGCTAAAACTGTAGTGGATTTTCTAATGAACTCTATTTTTTCTAGGTTTGGCACACCGAGAGCATTAAACAACGATCAAGGAACTCATTTTTGCAACAAGCTAATTGATACTCTACTAAAAAAGTATAGGGTGACACAACGTGTGGCCACGGCTTATCACTCATAAACAAAAGGTCTAGCGGAAGTTTCGAGCCGCGAAAAAAAGTTGATTCTAGAAAAGACTGTGAAACCAAATAGGAAAGACTGGAGTTTACATTTAAACGATGCATTGTAGGTGTACTGTACTGCTTACAAGGGACCCATAGGAATGTCCCCTTAACGACTCATATTCGGTAAATCGTGTCACATTCCAGTTGAGTTAGAACATAAGGCATTTTGGGCAATAAAAAGATGCAACATGGAGTTGGACGTTGCAGGTAATCATCAAAAATTAGATATTCAAGAGCTTGAAGAGATCTGACGTGACACATATGAAAACGCCCAAATTTATAAAGACAAAACCAATGAGTTTCATGACCAAAAAATATCTCACAAACAATTCTTAATTGGTCAAAAAGTGTTACTTTACAACCCAGCACTGATGATTTTTGCAGGTAAGCTTCGAATCAAATGGCTTGGTCCTTTTGTTGTTACTAAACTATTTCCTCATGGTGCAGTTGAAATTAAAAACAAGGAGTCCGGTAAATATTTGAAAGTCAATGGACAAAGGTTAAAACCCTTTTACAAGAATTATCAAGTACACATGGTAGATGAATTATTTTTAGAGGAGCTGAACAATTAAATTTTCCAAGTAGTCGAGGTAACGATGTTAAAACAAAAGCGCTTTATGGGAGACAACCCACATTTATTTTTATTTACTTTCATTTATTTAATTTAATTTTGAATTCTAGTTTAATTTGAGAATTGAATAAAATATTATTTTAATCCATTTGATAGTGCTATTTTCCAGGAGTAACTATCTTCAACTATAGATGAATGACTTCCTCACATTGAAGCTCGCTCCGAAACAATGGAAGCTAACATCTCAAGCATCCTCAACATACTACAAAGTGATCCCTCCCACCGCCCTCCGACCCATTGAATATACACGGGGAGTACACTTGACCCTTCTATCTATTATTATTTTAATTTGCACATTGAGGGCAATGTAGGCTACGTAGGAGGTTCGTAGCATCATGTTATACTTATGTTTAGCTTACTTAAATAAGTGGGTGAATCTTGAAAAACTATTGCTTGCTTGATCAATGAATATTTTGTAGAATTGAAAATGTTATGCCTTAGTCGATATTTCATGAAAATTGTTGGTTTTGTTGAACTTGCCTAATGAAAGTACTCGTTTAAATAAATAAATAAATAAATTTTGAAACACCCTAAAATCCAGCCTAGAAGTTTAGATCAAATCCTAGAGGTTAAATTGATCACCAAAGTGATCTGAAACAATTTTACAAAATGAGTTGTTAAAATCTTATACGAACATAGTTATTAAAATCGAACTAAATTGTTTAGCCCTTTTAGGATTCAAAACAAAGAATTCAAGTCACATCAAAAGCATTCGGAAGTAAAGTTCTCAAGTTTCTAGAATTCAAAACAAAACTATTTACGAAAATCCAAAATTAGATTGTACCACAATTTTTATAGATGTTTACCACAAATTTAAAAATCTGAAAAGTCATTTTATTAGTCTATTTTTAAACATATCACTCCGAGACCTCGGGCATGCCAAGTCCGGCTACAGAAAATGACGGTACCTGCAAAGGAATAAACTAAGGGATGAGCTACACGAGCTCAGTATGAGTTCCAAAACGGCAGAAAAATGAACACCAAAAAGTCACAATAAAAAAAATCTCAATGGCAATCTAATATATGAATAGTCTTCACAAACAAATTAAACGTATCAGTACCGAAACATCTTGATCTATAAACAGTTAGTCTCGTAATTAGATAGACAAACAGAAAGCAGAATGAATGCAACAAGTAATAAAAACCCACCCATCCAGCCAAACGCCTTTCCGACCACTATGCACACCACATATGAGCTATTTAAGCCCATCCAACCATGCACACCACATAGGATCTTGAAAGACCCATCCAAACCTACACACCATGTATGTGGACTAAGCCACTCAAATGATAATATGCAGCTGAGCTGACATATATGTCGTACAATGTGGTAAACCGTTATACAGACATAAAGCAAGTTGAAACTATAAAACAGATCAAACTCCCTTCTTTTCACAACCAAACCTAAAAAGATTAATGCAAATGAAAAATGCACACCATTCGTAGATAGACTTACAAAATCAGAATATGGACTCAGAAATACACACAATCAAATGCCTAGAATCAGAATTAGATATAACATAACATCAATTAACACTCAATTGAATCTCTTACTTAGAGTTATGCTTGCAAATAATGCTCAAGTCAAGGCTGAAATAAAGTCTCGACCACCCTTCCTAAGACTTAGCCAAGGGTCGAAATATACAGAATCATAATCAAATCAAAAATAGACACAGTATAAAAATTGACGAAGTAGAGCCACATGGCCATGTAAGGGCCTACACGCCCGTGTGAGCAGCCCGTGTAATTCATTGTCCAAAAGTGATAAAATTAAGTGTAGAATAGACACGGCCATGTGGAAAATCTTACACGCCCGTGTGACTAGGGGACATACCCATGCGAAAATCGACAAAATCCCCAAATCAACCACACGACCGTGTGGCACCAAAATTTTCCCAAAAACCCTAATTCCCAATTGCACATGGCCGTGTGAGCCACGTATGTGGGGCACATGCCCGTGTGGCCACCCGTGTGGTCAAGAAACCACCTTAAATAGCTCAGAAAACATGAATTTCAACATCAAATGATCCTTAACCTCTAATAGTGCAGAAACATATCCTAACTAGTCAAATTTTACGCAATTTAACAACAATATAATATTACATTATGCTATCACTGGAACACCCGAAATTACAGAATTTCACAAAAATTGATTCAATAATTCATGAATAAATTAAAAAGTTACAAAACCCAAACCTAAATTCATGATTTAAACACCAAAAAATGATCGACACCTCAAATCCACCAATTTTGGAAACCCTTGTTGACAAAATTGTAAAACACAGCAAAAGAAATGAAGTAGAAGCAAAATAGCAGAACTCCAATCGAGACGAAAAAAACCACCAAAATGAAGAAGCAGAAGAAAATCAAAGATTAAAAGAAAAAAAAAGAAAACATAAAAAGAGAAGAGAAGAACGTGTGTGAGAGGGAGAAGAGAATGAAAGAAAAGATTTTACCTCTTTCAAAAGAAAAAATATAAAAATAAATAAAAACAAATGAATAAATAAATATTTAGACTTTAAAAAAAAACAAAATAAAAAATAGTCCCTCAAAACACACCTGAGAACTCGAACTTGAGACCCAAAGGTACACTAACACACAACCAACCACTAGACCAGTAAGCCCATTCTGACATAAAACACAGCAACAAACCCAATTGTCTGATCTAGGCACTGACCCTACCTACAAATCTCAAAACCACTAACCCAAATTCCGAGATGTTACAACTCACCCCTCCTTAAAGAAATTTCGTCCCTGAAATTTCTCACTAACAGAACAGTTGTCTAACACAAACTCTACCATTATGCTCTTGTTGCGCACTCTAAACCCAAACACTACCACACTATAATTTGACCTTAAAAACTCGCACACATACCCAAACTTAACCACTGAAGCACATATTCATTTATCCATCACACAGACAAACATTATCCAACGAATAAACATCAATGTCATTCAAATAAATAACACACAAAATCACAACAACCTACAGCCATACCTGTCTCAATGTTGTCGTGGACACTTCCTAATTCGATGTTCCGTGGACTCACATCTGAGACACGCTCTCAACTTCTTCCAACAGTTGCCTGAATAGCGCTTCTTACAGTGCCCACAAATCGATACGCTCGCCCCATTACTAGAACCATATGTACAACCTTTACTAACACCCAACTGCGTTCTTATACGTTTCGCAAACTGAGGCTCTAACCTCAAAGGACTACGATCCCTTTTTTTCTCACAATCTACACACCTACCTTGAACTAACTCTCTATTCCTCTCTAAACTAGCGTCAAAGACTTTTCCTAACACCTATATCACCACCTGAGTCAACGCCTCAGTACCAACATCCGGGTTATCACTACCAAAAGCAGGTGGAACTGCATTGACTTCTAACTCCTAAACAAACGAACGTCCTAGATAAGCAAACGACTCTTCAAGAGTCTTACTAGATTGACTCTCATGATTTTTCTTACAATTAGAATCCATATCGGTCTTGTGAATAACTTAGAGTATCTATATTTTCAAAAAACAAACATAAAATGAATATGAAAATCTACATTTCTAATCTCATAGTGTCGAATTTCCACCCTAGACCAGCATTGGAGTCTCAGACATTTTATCTCCTTAAAATCAGTGAAACATATATCATTTCAAAATAGTGTGGTACGATTGATCAAAACTTTTTTTTAATGAACACGCGCGTATATGAATACGTAAAAATAAAGGCCAAGTTTTTACAAATCTGGCTTTGATACCACTAAATGAAATGCCCCCAAACTCGGCCTAGAAGTTTAAACCGGATCCTGGAGGTTACATTGATCACTGAAGTGATGTGGAACAATTGTACAAAATGAGTTGTTAAAATCTTATACGAACACAGTTATTAAAATTGAATTAAACTGTTCAGCCCTTTTAAGATTTAAAACAGAGAATTCAAGTCACGTCGAAAGCGTTCGGAAGTAAAGTTCTGAAGTTTCTAGAATTCAAAATAAAACTATTTACGAAAACCCAAAATTAGATTGTACCACAGTCTTTATAGATGTTTATAGTCCAAAACAGTTCACAAATTTAAAAATCTGAAAAGTCATTTTATTAGTCTAGCTTAAAACATATCACTCCGAGACTTCCGGCATGCCAAGTTCAGCTACAGAAAATGAGGGTACCTGTAAAGGGATAAACTAAGGGGGTGAGCTATATGAGCTCAGTGTGAGTTAAAAAATGACAAAAAAATGAACACAAAAGTGTCAGAATAAAAAAATACCTTAATGGCAATCTGATATATGAATAGTCTTCACAAACAAATTAAACGTCTCAGTATTGAGACACCTTGATCTATAACTAGTTAGTCTTGCAATCAGATAGATAGACATAATACGAAATGAATACAACAAGTAATAAAAACCCACCCATCCAGCCAAACACCTCTCTGACTACCATGCACGCCACATATGAGCTATTCAAGCCCATCTAACCATGCACACCACATAGGACCTCGAAAGGCCCATCTAACCCTACATACCACGTATGTGGACTAAGTCACTCAAATGAATATATGCAGTAGAGCTAACATATATGTTGTACTATGCGATAAACCGCTATATAGATGTAATGCAGTTGAAACTGCCAAAACATATCAGACTCCCTTCTCTTCACAACCAAACACAAAAAGATTAATGCAAATGCAAAATGCACACCATTTGTAGATAGACTTATAGAATCATAATACAGAATAAAAAATGCACACAATCAAATGCCCATAATCAGAATCAGATATAATATAACATTAATTAACACTTAATTGAATCACTTAATTAAAGCTATGCTTGCAAATAATGCACAATTCCAAGCTAAAACAAAGTCCCCAACCATCCTTACTAAGATCTAGCTAAGGGTTGAAACTCATAGAATCATAATCAGATAAAAAATAGACACAGTACAAAAATTGGTGAAGTAGAGCCACACGGCTGTGTGGGGATCTACACACCCATGTGAAGGCCATACAAGCCCGTGTGGAGGGGACACACTCCCGCGTGGAGGGGACATGCTTGTGTAGCTCACTGTCTAAAAGTGCTAAAATTAAGAGTAAAATAGACACGACCGTGTGGAAAATCTCACACACCCTTGTGACTAGGGGACATGCATGTGTGAAAATAAAAAAAAATCTCTAAATTAGCCACACAGCCATGTGGCCAGGCCGTGTGGCACCAAAATTTGCCCAAAAACCCTAATTATCAATTGCACACGGCTGTGTGAGCCACCCATGTGGGGCACACGCCTGTGTGGTCACGAAACCACACTAAAATAACTCAGAAAACATGAATTTTGACATCAAATGATCCTTAACCTCTAATAATGCAAAAACACACCCTAACTAGTCGCATTTTACGCAATTTAACAGCGATACAACATTACGATTATGCAATCACTGGAACACTAGAAATTACCGAATTTTACAAAATTAATTGAATAATTCACGAATAAATTTAAAAATTTACAAAACCCACATCTGAATTCATGATTTAAACACCCAAAAATGATAGACGCCTCAAATCCAGCAATTCTGAAAACCCCCGTCGACGAAATTGTAAAACGCAGCAAAAGAAATGGAGTAGAAGCAAAAGAGCATAACTCAAATCAAGACGAAACCAAACCACTGAAATGAAGCAGTAGAAGAAAATCAAATATTTAAAGAAAAAGAAAAAATAAAAAGATAAGAGAAGAACGTGTGAGAGAGGGAGAAGAGAAGTAAGAAGAGATTTTGCCTCTTCTAAAAGAAAAAATATAGAAATAAATAAAAACAAATGAATACATAAATATTTAGACTTTTAAAACAACACAAACTAAATAAAAAATAGTCACTTAAAACACACTTGAGAACTCGAACTTGGGACCTAAGGGTACACTAACACACAACCATCCACCAGACCAGCAGACCTATGTTGATATAAAAGACAACAACAAACCCAATTGTCCGATCTAGCCCCTGACCCTACCTACTCAAAACTTCTAACCCCAAATTCTGGGGTGTTACAAATTTTCCAATAGCTTGGTTAAGAGTGAAGATTCAGAAATGTGACCAAGTTAAGTAACTGAGATGAGGTGCTTGGGTTGTCATCTCATTTCGCGTCAAAAGGTTTGGTGACGAGACAAAGCTTGTAACACTCTGAAAACTAAGCTGCATTAAATAAATTGATTAGGGCCGTATGGAATTGAGTAATCGGGATGAGGTGCTTGGGTTGTCATCTTATTTAGCGTCAAAAGGTTTGATTATGTCTCGAATTTGTTAAAAATAAATAAAGAGAACGTGCCGGGTTAAGTAACCGGGGTGAGGTGCCTGGTTGTCATCTCACTTCGCGTCAAAAAACTTGACTACATTTGAAAAAAATAAAAAATAAAAAAAATGTATGTAGATATAAATAAAATTATATATTGGGTATGATCATTTCGCATGTTTAATTGAGCCTAAATTTAGTGAAATAGTTGAGTTTGACATCTTGTTTGAGATTTTATAAAATGCTTATTGATTGAGTTTAGCAATTGTTTATTTTTGATTCACCTAGTTGTTTGATGTATGCTTGACTAGGAAAAGGGGTTTTGATTTTAAAAAGGATTGACAAATTATTTTTAGTGGATATCATGCTTGAGGACAAGCATCAGCTAAGTAGGTAGAATTTGATAGCAAGATAAATTTGTATTTTTAATGTATTTATTTTTGGCTAATTATAGGATAAAATTCTGTTAAATTTGGATTTTTCTTATTAGGATGAAGTTGGAGTGCTAAATTCAAACTCTTACATAAATGTGCTAAATTGGAACAAAAAGCAAAGAGCAGGGCTTGATTGAAAGATTGAAGATACAAATATGACTGGATAAAGATTAAAGGGTTTTTGATATTGCTACAACTCTGTAATTAGTTTAAATTTAATCTCTAGTTTAAATTTGATTTTTAAATTTTGAATTATTTAGTGATAATATTTAGAATTATTTAGTAATAATATTTAGGAAAAATCTAGCTAAATTTTAGCACTAAAAGTGTGTATAAATACCTAGTGGCTACAGCCAATTGAACATACTTTTACCTTTAGCATTTAATAAAATTCTTTACTTTTTTCCCATTCCCACGTCATACTCAATCTCTTTTTATTCTTTTTTTTCCCTTTTCTTTCAACCTTTTGGTTTAATTGCCTTCCAAGGCCTTTTCTCTTTCTACTCTCCAAAATTCCATTTAAACCATTTATTTTCAAGCATTATTCTTTCCATGATTAACTAAACCATTTTTAGCTTTAGCTCAAAAATTGCTCCAACAAAACAATCACGAGATACAAATCCGCTAAAAAAAACCTCTCAATTCGGTATTCGCTATCTCTCCAGTATATGGGATAATGCAAATTCGTCCCTCAAAGTTGATTCAATTTCAATTCAAAAAGCACGCATTGGGTTAGAATCATTTGGCGTGCAGTTGGGAAGTTGAGCCGGCGGTGCTGTATTCAAAATCCCGCGAACAAATTGACGTGTTCAATTGGAAAAAGCTAGTTGGATTCCGTCAAGGGAGATGGTGATCGAATTTAAACGACCTACACATTTGAGGTCGTTAATTCAAGTTGGGCTTTTCAGATCACAAGGCTGTCGAAGTCCTAAATTATAGGTACGTGCCACGTGGTTGGAAATTTGGCAAGGGTCGATTTACAGGTGATACTGGGATCAACTACGAGAGGAAGAGTTGGAAGTTTGAGGGATCCTCAATGCTATAACCAGTTTATCGCTTGGAGAGGAAAAGTTGTTTCAAGGATCGATTTAAGATTGGAGTACACTGATGCTAAGGCTAAGCTTAAAAAATATTTTATTTATCCATTTATTTTATTTTCTTAAATTTATTTTGCATTTTCAAATATATTTTTATTTTATTTTATTTTTCGTATTTCCTTATTTTATTATCTTAATCAATTTAAAATCCCTATTTTTATTTTCTAGCATTGCAACGCATTGGTCGTGGGCACGACTATTACCGCGACAGCGATTCTGGTCACCTGAAAAGTCAAAATTAGACAACCAATCCCTGTGAATTCGATCATACTACTCTAGATTTCAATTTACTATTATTTTTTGTAGGAATTTATATTTGATGGTTTCGACGCCCATCACAAAATTAATTATGATTCTATCTATGATTAAGTTAAATAAATTATAGAGAATACAAACTATAAAGTAAATTGATACAATATATATATTAACATTTCAAAATTGTTAAAATTATTTTATAATAAATTATTAAATTTAAAATTGTTATAAAATAAAGAGAGATTGAGATAATAAAGAACAAATAAAATATGAAATCAATAGAGAATGTACTTTATTGATCAAAAGGGATGATTATAATGCTTCATCAGAGTCTCTATTTATAGGCATAATAAATATAAAAGAAGTAGAGACCTAATTCTAATAACTATTAGAATTTAAAGTACATCAAAACTTTATCTTGATCATGATGGACATCCACTTAATAAGATATCCATAACACTCCTTCTTGGATGTCCATTGGTAGATAATGTACCTCATTAAAACCTTATTAGGAAAAACCCTATAGGATAAAAACATAATGAAGGAAAAAGAGTACACAATCTATAATACGCATAATATGCTGCCTTATTAAAAACCTTACTAGGAAAACTCAATGGGACAAAACCTCGGTTAAGGGAAAAAGAGTACAATGCGTACTTACTCCCCCTCATGAAAGCATCACATACTTTCTCATATTCTACGTATTCAATCCTGAATACTAGTTTTTCAAGTGACTATTAGAATGTATTGCTAAGCATTTATATTATTATTCTTTTAAAAGTCATGAGTAAGGGAAATTTGGGGGAAATATATTTTGATCTCTTTAGGAGATTCAATAATAATCATAACAAAACTTTAGTATTAATTCTTTTATAAAAACACAAATAGGCATTTTGGATCATTTTATAATCCTCGTTCAACTACTGTTCACTAAGTCAAATTTACCACATATGTTCAAATTATTTCAATTTATATAAATGAACAATTTCTCGAGAATTTCAATATGCTTCTAGCATCCTAGATCCTTTTAGGATTTTATTTTAAACTTTACTATATAGTGATTCATAAAAGGTTGTAACAATAACCATTAGACGCAAGTTGCATATTTTATGAATTGTCAATTTAATAATATATCTAAAGGTTATTGCATCCACCACAAAAGAATGTTACATCTTTTCATAGTCAATGTCAGGACTTAATGAAAAAATTCATATTTTTATTCTGCTTTTGCAAAATTACTTCAATTGCACCCTCACTGGTTTTATACCTTCAAATATTTGGACTACTGGTCCAAAAACTTCACGAATTTAATTGTATTTGAGTTGTGTCTTTCTATTTTGATCAATTTATTCCATATATATATTTTTCAATAGGTTTATTCAAGATCCTCCTTTTATTTCATTATTTCAGTAATAATATTGCATGCAAAATCATTGTCAACCACTTTTATTATTCGGTTCTACATTTTCTTGAATTGACATAACTTATCGAGATCTCTTCTTTTTATTGTTTTATTATTTAGTTTCAAGTACCTGAATCTCTTCTGGAGTTTTACTTATTAGTTATGTCTTAGGTCTCTTCTAGAGCACCTGCCTCCAGTATATGATCATGGAGAAGAATTTTCATCTTCGGAACCGATTAATCAATTACTTATTCTAACTGATTGTCCTACTAGGACTTTGATTCAAATTAAAATATTAACTGGCATATAACAATTGGTTATTCTCATTAAGTTTGTAAAACAATTAACTTGTAATGAGTTATCCTTGTTGAACTTCTGGTTCAAATTACTCTCCCCCTAACTCATTACAAGTTATTATTTCTCTTCCCCTAATGTCGAGAAAATTATCGAATCAAAATTGTAATTACAAATCATGTCATAATTGAATCTCGAATACATTCAAAACATCTAATAAATATAAAGAAACTTGTAATTAATATATATTCCCAACTTTTTTTGAGGATTCACTCATCTTTGTGCATTGTGCTGAAGCAATTGGAACATATATGCACTTAAAAAAAATTCAAAGATGAGAAACATTTAGCTCTTGATCAAAAACCAATTGTAATGAGGAGTATTTATAACTTATTGACTTGATGTGTACAACATGTAAATCAACATAATCTCATGTCAAAATAGGAAGTTTAGTTCTCATAAGTAATGTTTTAGACATTAATCAGAGGTGTTCAATCAATCATTTCTCTAATCCATTATGCACAAACTTTTACAAAAGTTTTTCAAAATCAATCAATAAAAGATTGAGATATAAACTCATCAGTATTAGCAAGATGAATTGTCTTAATTGCATGATTTGAAATTAATTATTTAAACAAGCAATCTTGCAAATGACAAGTTGCAAATTGATAACACATGTGATTATTCTGTAAATACATCTACCAAAATAATATAATATCAAAACCATCAATATGTTGGATGAATGGGCCCACATTCGTTTCAGAAATGTAAGACATTAAATCTCAACTTTAGCTAGTGAGTTTCTAATAATCAATTTTCATTGAGAACAAGTAACATATGAGAATTTTTTTAAATTAAATAATCTTCTAGTACTTTAATAATGTCCATATGAATTCTTAATTAATTTTCTCATCATATATGATCCAGTATGGTCTAATTGGTCATGCCAAGTAGTAAATGCATTCGTATCAATAAACTTCTAGTTTACTTTAACATGTGTTTCAATTGTACTAAATTGTAACAAATTAATAATTTTACTATCATTCATTTTATTTTGTATCCACATATAAGTGCTATTGTGACACTTATTACTGGAAATGTCTAAATCAATGTGAATATTATAATGTCACTAAGTCAACAAAATATATATAATTTTCAAACAATTATATGCAATATTTGCTTCAGGGAATATGCCAAAATCTTCAAATATCTAAAAAACAAAAATTGAAACTTTAGGTGCATCAAACCATAACGAGTTTTAGATAGAATTATCATATTTTATTACTCATAAATAGATCTTTTACAGTCAAATATTTTTCTTCCGACCCGAAAAGAAGATCACAAAGACTATAAAAACCCAATCTTCTCTTTTTTATCCTTTCAAAATAAATATTTATTAAAATATTGATTCATATGAAATATAATATTTTTCTCATTCACAATCTATGTCGAAACCACCTTTTTTTAAAAGGGCCGACTTTTTATTGTAAGAAAATGAAAAAAAAAGGTGGGAGCCGCCACCAATCTTTTTTTTTAGGTGTGATCGGGTCACCTTGTGATTGATCGTTTTAATAAAACGTTTTGATTTACTAAAACAACAATTTTGGTCTATGAAATTCAAGAAAATGGGTTCGGGAGTCGGTTACATACGAGAAAGGATTAGCACCCTCGTAACGCCCAAAATTGGTACCTAATTAATTAATGTCTTAACGTTGAAAGTCGAAAACTCGAAAAGAATTTAAAATACGATCCTTTTTTATTAATGTTGATTTAAAAAAAACTTGAATAAATTGAAACGAGCATTAAAGGCCCTCTCGTCTCGAGATAACAAAATGTCACATTCCGTAAGTTAGGACACGACATTTGAACTCTCGAAAATAAGCTTGCCTTTTAATTGTTTTATTTTAAAAGTTGTACTTTGATTTTTTTTAAGAAGGTATTCGATTTTTTAGATCCAACAAGAACAATCGAAAACCCGTAAGTTAGGGTACGACCTTCTCGAGTTTCTAAACGTAAAATATTACTTTTATTTTTATTTAAAATTCAGATATTTTAAAATCTAACAAGATATTTGGCTATTTAGGTTCAATGAGAAAATTGAAACCCCATAAGTTAGGGTACGATTTCTCGAATCTCCAAAATGTGAAACATTGCCTATTTTCAAAAGTTTCCCTTTTTACAAATTTGGGTAAAAATTAATGTAACGTTTAAAATAATATGTTTAGTTTATTCGATTATGGCATAAAAATGATTAAAACGTAAAAAGAGGTCATACTTAACGAATAATGATAATGCGACATAAATTTGGAGTAATAATAGCATAATATACATAATAAGATATAAAACATTACTTTTTATGTGCAACATAAATCATAATGTTAATATGCATAAACAATAATAATGATGATGAAAACAATAATATAAATAACAATAATAATAATGATGAGGATGAATAATTCTAGATTTTCGAAGTACATAAAAAGTAATGAATAAATAAATAATGGAATAAAATAAAAATAATAAGGGCAAAAAAATAAAAATAAAAATAAAACAAGCCAATTAAAAAAATAAAAAGTAAACAAATAAATAAAACTAATGTAAGTTTGATTAAAAAAATGAAATTAAATAAATAAAATATTAAAGGAAATATTAAATAAAACATTTCTTAAAAAGATAAAAAAAAATTGAAGTTAAAAAGGTTAAGGATTGAATTGCAATCAGAATGAAATGTGGGATACAATTTATAAATTACAAAAATTGATAAAACACAAATAAGGATCAAAATAAATGGGTGAAAAACAACAAGGGACCGAATGGGAAATTATTCCTGAAATTCTTATGTGCTTTGTTTCTTAAGGGACGAAAATGAAATAATTCTGAAATCATCGGGCAAAATTAAAAAAAAACGAACTGAACTAAATTGCAACGCGTTAAAAATACTGAGGGGCAAAAGGGAAAATATCCTTGGCCCTCCTATGCGCAGCATTTTATCCAAGGACTAAAATAGCCCAAAAATAAAATTATAGGGTAAATTTAAAAATAAAAAAAATGTGACCGAATTGAAAGATCTAAAAAAAGCGGAAGGGCTGAAGCAATAAATAGCCCATTTAAACAAAACACGCAGATCCCCCCTTGGAGCAGGTCGGGTAGCGGTTTGATCCGCCCAAAGTGACACCGTTTTGGGCATCTGGGGGGCCTAATGAAACGGCGCCGTTTTGATGCTACTATTTAAGCCCAATTTTTTTTTAAATTCTTCATTTTAGCCCTTATTCTCAAAAAAAATAAAAAAAAATTCAAAACTCTCTCAACTCTCTCCCCTTTCCAAACTCTAGCATTGGGTTCCGGTGATTGCCCACCGTGGCGGCTGCCGGTCACCGGTGACAGTGCCGCTGTCCATGGTGGCTGGAGATAAAAATGGCCATTTTCGGCCTTTTTTACTTCTAAACCCAAAAAATATCATCTTTCATCAGAGATGGCAACCTCGGCCTAGCCTTACGATGGCGCGAACGCAAAAAAGAAGAAGGTAAGATTCAGCCCTTTTCTTTTACTTTTTGTTTATTTCTTTAAAAAAACGAATGAAAAATCATAGAAAATAAAACATATTAAAAGAAAAAACACCTTCGTTAGCCTTTGTTTCGATTTGCTTTTTTCGTATTTGAATCTCTATGAAATATTTTTGTATTCAATATCTCGTAAAAAATTACAACTTGTTTGTGGTGGCTTGTTATAGCCGAGAAAGAAAAAAATACAAAGTTTTTCATTTTTCTTCGTTTGCTATTGTGTTCTTTGTCCTGTCTGCAGGTACGGAGGCCATAGGCTAGCTATGTACGGAGGTTGACATGGAGGAGGCAGTGGCACGCCTAGGGTTTCTATTTCTGCTGTTTGGCTGAAAATTGTTTAGGTCTTAGGCTTGTTGGGCCACTAGGGTTTTTATTTTTGGGCCTGTTTAGGCCGTATGTAAATGGACTTTGGACTGTTTAATTTATTTTGATTTGGTTTTATTTTATTTTTTTGTTTTTGGTTTCTGTATGGGCCCAGACAAATTGGGCCTATTACAATCTCAATATAAGATCCATTATAAATATATTTTAAAATCAATGGATTAACCATCAAAAGTTCTTAATATATTAGCTCTTTTGAAGCTTTCGACTAGTTTTGTACTATCAAATATTGGAATAATATTTGTTTGTTTTAGTACCAAATATGATAAATACTTTCTATAGAATTTATTACTACATTCTTGTAACACCCCAAACCCGGCCTAGACGTTATGGCCGAATCCAGAAGTGTCACATGAAATGGGGTTGAAAACTGTTGTCGTTAAGTTAAAACCATACCAGTTCATTAGCCCTTATAGCTATTAACAATTTCAAAGCTCTCATTCATTTAATTGCTTAGAGGTAAAACGTGTTTGTAGCGTAAGCTTTTAAAATTGTTGTGTTTAGAAAATCATTCAAGATTTTAGAAAAACCCTTACTTTTGGTAAAATTCGAGTTTGCAGTTATGAACTCATAAAATTGCAGTCTAACCCAAGTTAAACTAAAACAGTCCATAAAGTCCGAATTACATGGAATAAACCCAGAACAAACCAGAACATGAAAAATTAAATCGTAACTATAACCAGTTCGAACATGTGGTCACCGAGGGGCTCCGCAGCACCGATCTACCTAAGATTGTAGATTACCTGTATAGAATAAACAAAAAAGAGTGAGTTTACGTAAACTCAGTTTGTAACCCCATAGAATTAAGTATGCTCACAAAATAAAATCAGAATCAGTCAGATATAGATTCAGGCTTACGCCCATTACAGATACATATACAGATATGCAAATCAGAATCAGAAATCAGATATCCTACCCCCATCCTCTATACACTATCTCCGACCATCCCTACACACCATATGGGGTTTAAAACACCCATCTAGCCCTACACACCATGTTGTACCGAAGCGGCACATAACAGATATAACGCAGCCATGCTGCTAGATAATAAGCATGCTGCCTTTTAGAACAATTCCTCCAATATACATCATCCTACCCCAATAATAGTAAGAGATATAGAAACATTTATGCAATTTAACATCCTCAACATGCTATTAACCAGATCAATAATCATACATGCACAATACTATCATGCTGAGTATAGGATATCAGTCAAACACGTCATACAGTTTAGGGTTTGTTAGCCCTTACTGACCCTACAGTAGGCCCACAGTCGTTTGGGACGACCCGTGCAACCCTAAGGAAAAATTCAGATATATGGGCCCACATGCCTATGTGGCCCACACGTCCAGATTGCCCTTGCACATGTGGATCACACGACAATCTCAAATATCACACGCCTGTGTGGCCCAATACGCCCTTGTGGCCCACATGCCCAATTTGGCCTAGCCCGTGTGGCTCACACGGCCACACTTCGACCATCACACAACCACCTCCAGCCACCACACGTCGTGTCTTGCACACGACCTGGCCTTCGTAGATCACACGGCCGTGTCCCCACACATGGCCTACCACACGGCCTTGTGGCATCGATAATGGTGTTTTTCGGCTTTTGTCGAATCTCGTTTTTCTACGTTTTGGGTACACACACCTAGTATTGATTCGCTGCAAAAACAATCCCGAGACCACCAAAATCGGTAACGAAAAGGAATCCCTAATGCTTAAATCATTACAGGAGCACCAACAAATTCTTGCTCTCCACCTAACTAGAACAACAAATCAAACCCTTTATCAACACTTGGGCAAAAAGCATTAAAATTAAGCAAAACGTAACTTACCCATCGAACACGGAAGATGTCACAAAAGAAACGAATCAGAAAAGCCGAAAAAGGTAGGAAGAAGAAGAAAATTTTAATCAGAGGAGATGGGGAAAACAACGTAAAAAGGAAAAAAAAAAGGATTTTGGAAGAGAAAATAGAAATAATATCCCACAATCCCCTAATTATCACTAACCCACTACTCAGAATTCCAACTGCACCGAGACACTTGCGCAGAACCGAGCAAAAATAAATACCCATGCTTGCACAAGGATTCAAACACAGAACCTCCACACAATACATAGACTCCCTTACCACTCAAACCAGCAGGCTCATTCTATTATGAAGTTACAGGCAATTAAATATAAGCCCACTGAACAGAGATAGGGCTTAATTCCAAAAATAACAAAATTTACTAAAGGTAAGGCTTGAACTTGGGACCTCTCACATATACCCAGAACACTTAACCACTGAAGCAAATACACAATTGTGTCAAACAATTACAGAAACTATTTTGGGGCATTACAATTCTCATATCCTTCCTCAAAGAATTTCATAATTTTTCATTACTAATTTATTATTTTTCTTAGCCACTATAAGGTATGAGATCGTTCAAAAATACTGTTAAAGTCATTTTCACAATATTGCTAGTACAGGAGCACATTAGATATTTCAATCATATAGTGTAATGTATTTTCTTGGGGAATATATAAAATACAGATACAGGAGTATCTCATTTTATTTATATATATGGTTTTAATGTAAAACACATGAAGGTTTTATTCAACATATATCTTTTTTATCTGAAAAATAATATTATATTTTTTAAAATTTTGCATCACAAGGAGCTAAAATATAAGCTCTTAAAGAGCTTTTTACAGTTTGATGCAATATTAGCTCTTCAAGAGCATATAATCATTTTATTGTATAACCTTAATGAATGCTTAATTATTTTTTTAAAAAAATATTTATTCATATAAAAATAAAATGAACAAGTATAAATAAAACATATATTAAACATAACAAATAATAAATTCATGTCACTAATAAATCATTGTGATTAGAGAATATATATTTTTATATATCATGAAATTATCACAAACAAGATGAATATCCTAAAGTTCGTGACAAGTAAGTATTTTTACTCACATTTCGCAAAAATTATATATTTTAATCAAAATCAAAATTAAACCAATCAGTTCTATTAAAAATGAAAAAAAATATTTATCTCCACATAAAAATCCCAATAACTAAATGCGTAAATGGTTTTATAAATTCATAAAGATACAGATAGTGAATTATATAAATTGAACTTTTTAATAGAAATCAAATAAAATTTCAAAAAAAGTTAATTAAATTGACTTACATTACCATGGATGAGAAGTAGTAATTATAAACATCCTTTGTAATGAAGAAAAAGATATCATCCCCAAGCAAATATCAAAAAGTAAACTTTGAGAGTGAATTTTACTTCTCAATTTATTATAGATAATAGTATCAAATCTTTCACCATCTTTAAGAACAAAAAGTAAAATAAGTTAATCAAAACAATGACAACGCATAATGAAAGAAGAATAAAAAATAATAATCAAATATGAAATATTAAATAAAAGAAATTTCTTGTAAAAACTTTACATCTTGCCGTCAAAGATATTGAAAATCATGAAGGATAAATTTGATCATCGATAAAAAGAACTATCATTTTGAGCAAGATCATGTTGATAATGTGTTATAAAATAAAGATAGATGAAGAGAATAAAGAACAAAGAAAATATAAAAGCAATATAGAATGTGCTTTATTGATCAAAAGAGATGATTATAATGCTTCATCAGAGCATCTATTTATAGACATAAAAAGTATAAAAAAAGTAGAGATTTAATTCTAATAACTATTAGAATTTAAAGTACATCAAAACTTTATCTTAATTTTGATCGATATCCACTTAATAAAATATTCATAACAAAAATATATTTTTAAATAAAAATATTTTAATAACATTTACTAAAGTAAATTTATATATTTTTCAAATATCATTAATTAATTTAAATAAAAATATAAAAAATTTATAATATTATTACATAAAATAAACCATGGTTCAATCGAGAATCCAAACTAATTATATTTTATGTGTGTGAGAGTGAGATGAGATTAAGACTTAGAAATACTTTTTTTAATTTAATATTTAAATATAAATTCAGAAATTTGTGTCTAGGGAGATTTTGTAAACCTGTTTTCTACGTGAATCTAACTCCCAAACCAGAATATGCTTGAGCTTCATGAAAATTACAACAAAGTTTAGCACTTTACATGAAGCTACAAATCAATTTCTTTACTCTTCACTCTCTAAATCCTTATCATCAGCATCAACCACTAAACAACTTCACCGAATCCACTCGATAATTATTACTCTAGGACTTGAAAATCGTCCTTCTTCTCTGGTAAACTCATAAGCAAATATGCTCAGTTTAAGGACCCAAATTCTTCATTCTCAGTTTTCCACCAAGTTTCACCTACAGCTAATGTTTACCAATGGAATTCAATCATTAGAGCTCTTACCCACAATGGGTTATTCACTAAAGCACTAGGGTTTTATGGCAAAATGCGAAAATTGGATGTTTTACCCGATAAATGTACTTTTCCTTCAGTTATCAACTCGTGTGCGGCTTTGGTTGATATTGAGATGGGACAACTTGTTCATGAGAATGTTTTGAAGATGGGTTTAGGTGCAGATTTGTATATTGGGAATGCTTTGATTGATATGTACGCGAGATTTGGTTGTATGGACGAAGCTTTAAAGATGTTTGATGGAATGCCTGAAAGGGATGTTGTGTCTTGGAATAGTTTGATTTCAGGGTATAGTGCTAATGGGTATTGGGTAGAAGCATTGGAATTTTATAATATGTCAAGAATGGAGGGAATTATGCCGGACTCTTTTACCGTTTCGAGTGTTTTGCCTGCATGTGGAGGTTTGGTTAATGTTAAAGAAGGTGAGCTACTTCATTGTTTGGTTGAGAAGATTGGGCTTCACGGCGACGTTGTGGTAAGTAATGGACTTCTTTCTATGTACTTCAAGTTCAATAGGCTCGTGGAGGCACGAAGGATTTTTGATGAGATGGTAGTTAGAGATACCGTTAGTTGGAACACGCTGATATGCGGGTATTCTCAGATGGAGTTATTTAAAGAGTCGATCGAGTTGTTTATGCTTATGGTGAATAGGTTTAAACCTGATTTACTGACCATTACTTCTGTTCTTCGTGCTTGTGGTCATTTACGTGACTTGGAATTTGGAAAATTCGTTCATGAGTACATGAAGAAAGGTGGGTTTCAAAGTGATGTCACTGCTGATAATATTCTTATTGATATGTATGCGAAATGCGGTGACTTGCTAGCTTCGCGTGAAGTATTTGACAGAATGATGTGCAAGGATTCTATCTCATGGAACTCGATGATTAATTGTTATATTCAGCATCTTAATTATGATGAAGTGTTGAAACTTGCTACGATTATGAAGGTTGATATGAAAGTTGATTCTGTCACTTGCGTGATGCTCCTCTCTGTTTGTACTCAGTTAGCAGACAAGGAGCTGGGGAGAGAAATTCACTGTGATATAATTAAATTGGGATTTGATTCAGATGTTATTGTCAATAATTCTATGGTTGATATGTATGCTAAATGTGGACTAATAAATGACTCGCTGAAAGTATTTGAAAACATGAAAACTCATGATAGGGTAACATGGAACATAATTATAGCAGCATGTGTTCCATCTGGGGATTTCACTTTAGGTTTGAGAATGATTAATCAAATGAGGACTGAAGGAGTGATGCCTGATGTGGCCACTGTCTTAGGCATCTTGCCTATGTGCTCTTTTTTTGCTTCCAAAGGGCAAGGGAAAGAGATCCATGGCTGTATTTTCAGATTTGGATTTGAAACAGATGTTCCAACTGGGAATGCACTAATTGAAATGTACTCTAAATGTGGTAGTTTGAAAAATTCTATTCAGGTATTTGACCGTATGAAAGTGAGAGATGTCGTGACATGGACCGCAATGATATCTGCCTATGGGATGTATGGAGAAGGCGGCAAAGCATTGAGAGCTTTTGAAGATATGAAAGCAACAGGTGTTGTTCCTGACCATGTTGCCTTTGTTGCTATCATCTATGCTTGTAGCCATTCAGGTTTGGTTGAAGAGGGTTTGGCTTGTTTCGACCAGATGCAGAAAGATTACAACTTGGAGCCTAGAATTGAACATTATGCTTGTGTGGTCGATCTTCTTTCTCGTTCTGGATTGATAACTAAAGCAGAGGACTTTATAAATTCAATGCCACTGAAACCAGATGCAAGTATATGGGGATCTCTACTTAGCGCTTGCCGATCAAGTGGGAACATATTGGTTGCAGAACGCGTTGCTGAGCGAATCCTTGAACAAAAGTCAAATGATACTGGCTATTATGTTTTAGCATCAAATGTATATGCCATTTTAGGGAAGTGGGATCAAGTGAGAATGATACGAAAATCCATAAAAGCTAGAGGGCTCAAAAAGGATCCTGGATGTAGCTGGCTAGAAATTAAAAGAAGATTGTACGTGTTTGGAACTGGGGATAAGTTCTTTGAGCAGTTTGAAGAGGTTAATAAGTTACTAGGGATAATTTCTGGTTTAATGGCTAAGGAAGGTTATGTGGCTGATCTGAGATATGTTTTGCATGATGTTGAAGAGGATGAAAAAAGAGACATGCTTTGTGGGCACAGTGAAAGGCTTGCCATAGCATTTGGATTATTGAACACAGAGCCCGGGACACCATTGCAGATTATGAAAAACCTTCGGGTTTGTGGGGATTGTCACACTGTGACCAAGTATATATCAATGATTATGCAAAGAGAAATATTAGTGAGAGATGCTAATCGCTTTCATCTTTTCAAGGATGGAACCTGTAGTTGTGGAGATCATTGGTGATGATGGGTCTCGTGATCATATTTTTTACCAAGAGAACAAACCCTCTTCGTCAAAAAGAAAATGAAAAAGAACAGAGACTCCTGCTAATGTGGTGGGCAAATATCTGCTTAAATGTTGACACGTTAGAATTTGAGTACATTATTTCTCCCTGGATGATCTCATTATTTTCCAGATAATTTTATACCATGAAGAACCAATCATTATACTTTTCTGATTTCTGTCTTATCATTGTTCTGAAAAAATTCTGCTCTTCGGTAGTTAAATTATTCTCCTCTCAATTTCCAAGATCAGAGAATCTTTGATTATTTGACAGCATTGAATAGCTAACTTTTAGAGATTATAGTAGATTTTTAGAGATTTTAAATTAGAGATATTCTTTTATTATATGATTCAATGTTTCATGTATAAATATTTGTACATATTTTTAAGAAATATATAGTTTTGAACAAGTTTTCCTCAATATATTAAAATATTCATCTCTAATTTCATCATGGTATCAGATTTTTTATCTGATTTATTGGGATAATTTTTTTTGTTCAAAGTTTGTTCCAAAAACCTATAAACACAAAATTGCTACTTTCCACCTTAGTCTTATATTTTTCTCTCACCGCCCCTACTATTGAATCTGCATCCACTCGCCGGCGAAACCCTAGAATTCGATGACCAAAAGACCCACATGTAGGCCCCACGCGCCGTCACAGGCTCTTGCATCTTTGTTTCACATGCCGCGCATGGCCTTCACCTACTATCGTCGTGTTTTTCTAAAGTTGTCGTAGTGCTCTTTGCTCCCTTCCGGTCATTCTCCTCTAATTGGTGGTGTACTTTGGCTTATTTTTTTGTGGGATCTCTTTTGTGTTGTTTTTTTTGTGGTTTTTTATTTTATTTTTTCAAGTAGATTGTTTTAGGGGTATTAGTTGTTTTTTTTCAGCATTATGTCAATGGACGACAAGTTCGTGATTCCGATCGATTATTCATCGTTGCAAATTAGTTCTATAGAGCTTGATAGACATAATTACCTTGCTTGGTCAAGGTCCTCCTTGTTGTTTATCAAGGCTCGTGGCTTGCAGGGATACATCATCGATACCATGTCAAAACCTAAACTCACTAATTCAACTTTTAGTCAGTGAGATTTAGCAAATTCTCTTGTTATGACATGGCTTATCAACTTTATGCAATCCCATATTTTCAAAACTTATTTGTTGCTTGATACTGCAGAAAAGATTTGGAATGTTGCTGCTCTCACCTACTCCCATGTCAGAAATGATACGCAAATTTTTGAGATCTGTAATAAGGTTCATGATATAAAACAAGGAGAGCTAATGATTTCTCAATATTTTGCTGAGTTAAGAGGCTTGTGGTAGGAACTTAATTATTATCAAGATATTCAAACTACTTGTACCAGTGATGCTGAAAAATTTCAGAAGATGGTGAAAAAGGAACACGCTTTTTATTTCTTGGATCAATGATAGCTTCTCTCCAATCCTCGCGAAGCCTATATGTAGATAGTATTGCAAATCTTGTGCTATTTGAAGTCTACACTGGGTAAAGGTATTTTCTTCTCCAACAATAGTCATCTCAAGATAGAAATATTTACAGATACATATTAGGCTAGCTCTCTTGATGACAGAAGGTCTACAACGGATTATTGTACACTTGTGGGAGAAAACTTAGTCATTTGGAGAGGCAAGAAACAAAGTGTTATGGCTCGGTCAAGTGCAGAGGTTGAATATAGGGCTATGACTGAAGGTGTTTGTGAGCTTTTATAGCTACAAAATAGAAGAGCTAAAGTTGTTGAACGAAAATGGATCAACCTTGTACT
This sequence comes from Gossypium hirsutum, assembly GCF_007990345.1. Lineage (NCBI taxonomy): Eukaryota > Viridiplantae > Streptophyta > Magnoliopsida > Malvales > Malvaceae > Gossypium > Gossypium hirsutum. The sequence goes on along the minus strand of NC_053434.1, from coordinate 87,608,438 downwards.
GTGGCAACAAAGCGGCCATCAACATAGCTCAAAATCCAGTGCAGCACAATAGGATCGAGCACGTCGAAATTGATCACTATTTTATCAAGGAAAAAGTAGCTAGTGGTGTTTTAAGTCTTTCTTATCTAGCATCCGAAAAACAGTTGGTTGATGTTTTTACTAAAGGGTTTAGCAGTAAGATTTATCACAATCTTCTTTGAAAGTTGGGCATGCAACACATCTATGCACCAACTTGAGGAGCGTTGAGAATCTTTGATTATTTGACAACATTGAATAGCTAACCTTTAGCGTTTATAGCTGATTTTTAGAGATTCTAAATTAGAGACCTTTACTTATATGATTCAATAAATGCTTCGTGTATATATCTCTTTACATATTTCTGAAAAATATATAGTTTTGAGTGAGTTTTTTCTCAATATATTAGAGTATTCATCTCTAATTTCATCATCATCTACTTCCATTGTGGTGAATTTGTATGAATAGATGTGGAAACTAGAAAGTGGGACTTTTTTTAACACTTTTTTTTTTCTCATTTTCCTTTGAAGTTAATTTTGCTGCTCAGTAGTTGGATTCTTTTAATACTTGCCGTTCTCAGCCCTGTGTTCCTGACTATATATTTTGAAGACAAGGATTTTGATAAGAAAGATAAATCAGTTCTGCATGTAAATATATTGCTGTCTTGGACCTGCTTTGCTTAATGAAATTTTCAGTCTGCTTATGGAGGCATAATAATTAAGCTTTATTATGTTACTATTATTTTCCACTTACAATCCTTTTGATTAAGCTGTTTCTTTGCATTAGCTAGCTGCCATTGGATAAGAAGTGAAAAAAAAACCAGCAACAACTGATATAATTCACGAGGCTATCTGGTTCAACAATTACACCTTCAGTTTCTTGACAGATTACAAACGAAAATCCCTCATTTATGGTAAATAAGCTCCAAGGCCTTGTCTACACACATAGTTTTGAACTTATTGCAGCAATATGATGCCTAAACTTTTAATGTAAACTACCAATGGAAAAGCCTCAGGAACAGGTCATTTTGCAGGATGGTATTTGTCATAAAGTGCTTGGTACTTGATGATCATCTTGTCACGAGGAGGCCAGGTATCTTTAATCACAGGGAGTTCTGAAAATTCTTGCATCCAGGCCGATAACAATGGATATCCATCACCAACTATGTTGAAGCCAGTTACCTCTTCAAAAATAGAGATCAAGTTAGCAAGCCAACCGAAAACAAGATCTACCAGGCCTATCTTCTCTCCATTGAAGAATTTCTTTCCTTTCAGCTCTTCTTCTACGAATTTCAGGTTCTCCATCGTTGCAGCCATAGCTTCCTCTCGGTCTTTCCCTTCTTTGGTGAAAGCACCCCATGCTGATGGTAGTAGCTGCGCCAACAACAAGAACAGAGATACGTTTATGTTTTCTCAAAGGGATACAGAAACAGAAGATCCTTACCTTTTCATCATTAAATTTGGCCCAGAACCGTTCCCTGGCTCTGTGTAGAGGATCTTGGGGCAATATGGGATTTTGCTTCCATGTCTCATCAATATATTCAAGAATCACAAGGGATTCAGAGATGGGGTTCCCATTGTGAACAAGAACTGGGATTTTCTTGTGGACAGGGTTATACTGAAGAAGCAAAGCGCTCTTGTTGGACAGATCTTCATCAATTGCTTCATATGGTATACCTTTGAGCTTCAACGCCCAAACAACCCTTAATCCAAAAGCGCTTGACCAGGTCTTCAAAAGCTTCACTTCTTCTGCCATTTTATTTTGCTTTCCTCAGTCTTCATAGTTTAACAGCATATATACTACTTCAATTTTCACTGGCTCTATTTTAACCATAATTTTTGGTAAAAAACCTCTCCAATCCCTCTCAATTTCAAAATTGAGCAAATTAGTCCCTTCCGAAAAATTGAAGCAATTTAATCCTCGTTAATTTTGGAAGCGAGCAACTAAGGACAATTAAGCATAACATTAATGTCTTCGGTCAATTATACATAAATTTGATTGGTATAGTAACAAATTAAGCCTTTGATATTTATATATTTTGTTATTTTGACCTTAATTCTAATAAGTTCAACAAATTCAATCTCAACATTTACACATTTATACAAATATGGGATAAATTTGTTAAATTAGGACTTGATTGATAGAATATGTAAATTTTAAGGGCTAATTTTATTATTATACCAATCAAAATTATTTCTAAGTCATGATTATCCTTAGTTGCTTATTTTTTACACGTTGATAGGGATTAAATTACTTTGATTACTTTAAGAGAAACTAATTTTGAAATTGAGAAAGAATAAAGTGATTTTTAAAAAATATATTTTCTTTGTTATCGGGAGAATCATAGTAAAAACCAATTATTAGCGGCAAAGACTAGGCTGTAGGTCTTTGAGTACTCACATCCTTGTAATATGGGTTTTGTTTGCTTATGTACTGGTCGGCAGTTTGGTTGTATTTTTTAGTGGTTTGATTTATTTTATTTTATAAATTTTGCATATATGATTGAATTGTATTTATATTTATTAATTCTTTTTACACTTCAATTGTAGGTGAATAAATATATTATTTTTTACAAATAAATAATAAATAATATATTAATGTAAATGATATTTAAAATAACTAAGGAACAAAATACTTTTATGAAATATAGAAGGTTTTTTTAACTATGGTATAAAAAGTAAATGATAATTCAAGTTTATTGTAAACATTAATAAATCTATCAAAAGATATTTTTGTATCTTTGAATTAATGCATAACATTATTAAAAGAATATAGGAATTTAGACCTACATTAAAAAGTAAATTATACTATTAAATTAAAATAAGAAATAAGTGAAATAACATGTATAAATGATATTTATATTAAATTGATTTAATATGAAAAATATTTACATTAAATTAATAATGATTATAAAATAATTTTAGAATTTTTTGTTTACTTTTTAAAATTTTCTTGACTTTATTTTATTACATTAATAAATATGAAAGTATTACTAAATAATTATACAACTCACACACTTTGCAAAATAATCCTTGTATGAAAAATAGAAAGGCTATTACAACCCCATTTTTCTATATATGTGGAAAAACAGAAGAAAAAACTAAAAAGGAGAAGTAAATATGAATTTTTTCTTGGGAAAAGTTTGGACCCATTGCGCTAATCTGTCACATGGGCGGCTCTTAGGATTTCATAACCAACTAAAAGTCAAATAAGTTTGGGCAAATATGGAAAAAAAATTGAAATATATTAGTTTTTATTTCAATTATATTGTTAAATTAATATTAAAAATATTCTATTGAGTCTTAACTTATTTGGCATCGGTATTGTTGCAGGAGGATGTAGATTAGAATGCGCTGAAACACATGATCCTCTTATTTATGGGTTGGGGAGAGGTAGTTTTAGAGATTCTATCAAAAAGAGCAGATATGATCATAACTTATAATGAAATTATTAAAAAAAATTAATATTAAAAAAATAATAAAAGTGATATAATTATAAAAAAATAATCTATAAATATTGAAATAAATTGCGTATTTATATTGAAATAGATGTATTAGGATGAAGCAACTTTTATAAAATAAATTTATTTATTTATTTGATATGTTTAGCTTTTATTATTTGATTTTTGATGATATTTAATATTACTTTACACAATTATTAATAAATTTTATTTTTTTAAATATTAGGTTTATTAACTAATAATTATTTATATTAATGCAAATTAAGTGGAAAATTTCTTCTAGATAACATAAGTGGAGAATATTAAGATTAAAGTTAGACATATTTCAAAAACAATACACTATTAAAGTAATAAATCTGTGGGGAAATATTGAATCGATTATAATGACTTACGAAGAGATGGAAGAACATGTTAACCAATGATAATAATATTATCATATTAATATTTTATATTTAATACTAATTCTTTTTATATTTTAATTGTTTTGAAATAAAAATTATTAAATAAATAATATGAAAATTATAATTAAATACACACGCAATACATCACATAATAAACTAGGGATGGTATAATCCATATATATATATATGCAAGTCTTTTAAATATTTGAATTTATTAAAATTAATTTTTATGAAATTTATGCCATGAAAATATTTAGCATATTTTTTCTTAAATTATATTAGTATAAAAATATATTATTTTATGGTTGTTAGCTTTGATGTACCAAATTTTTTATATAACAACATTTAAAATAAAATTTTATTTATATTTCCAAAATCATTTGGTGAAAATAATTATTGAAAATTTTGTTAAACATTTTCAAAACATTCCTAAAACTTGTAGAAGTACTCAAAACTATATTCTAAATGTATTTTAATTTATCTAAATATTTTTGTGCCAATCCAAAATGATTTTGGTGTTTTAAACTCATTTTATTCAAGTTTGGGAAGTTATATAACTTATTTTAAATGTATTTTAATTTATCTAAACATTTTTGAGTCAATCAAAAATGTCTTTAAGTGTTTTAAACTTGTTTTATACAAGTTTGGGAAGTTGTATCGATATTTGGAGGAAGTTCTACCGATAAAAGTAAGTCAAAGAGCACTTCAAGCATACTTAGAGGGACTTCTATCGACGCAAGAAAGTCAGTAAGCAATTTTTGAATTCCCTTGCACCTTTTATCAATACAACTAATTGTAACACCTCATACCCGACCCGATCATAGGGACCAAATTACAAGGTGTCGCATTTGTTGCCCAAGTAACTACGATCAATTTGTAATTCAATTTATAACATAAAACATCCCAATATAAGTTAAACAGGTATATAAAATGTTTCGTGTTCATTTTTGGGTCTTATATGAGCTTACGAAAGCTCTATTGCTAGCCTATGGTTGAATTAGAACCAAATTGTAATAATTTCAAAACATCGGGTTGACATCACGATGTCAGGGGTTCCTCATCGTGACACAATATAATGAGTAGGTCTCATCAAGACCTTGAATAAACCTTGTCGCAAAGTTGAGGATATGTCATCGCGATGTGATATATTGTCTCCATAAAAATCAACATGATACAAGTTTGCATTCAAGATAAAATATGCCAAAATTATACTTCAGAACAACATTGAGCGACTAAGTTTTAAATTCAATTGTTTTCAATACAAAACTAACTTAAACCCTATGTACATGTCATATACTAATCAAAATAGAACTTTACAAACTTTGCTGAGTCAGTGATCGCTTGCAGGACACTGGATCATTTGCTCAAACTATCTGGAATCTACTATACCTGCACATAGAGAAAGCAAACCATATGCTGAGCAATTATGCTCAGTGGTAATTTTCATATTTCAAGTTACAAAAAAAGCATGATCAATATAAGAATTCAATTCAAATATACTACAATTCAACTAAAATAATTTGTGTATTCAATATAAGAATTCTATTTTGCTAGAACATTCCACTTGATAATCAAACTAACCTTTTTATCATCCATTCTATTAACAAAGATGTAACATATCTAATTTTGTTACTTACATATACATTTATGTACCAATATGATGTTTAATCTCATTTCCATTCATACTTTATACGACTTAATCAATTCACATTATCATCTATAGGAACGTCTTCTTATTCATTTACTATAATCAACATTTCATATCACATTTCTATCATTTTTGAGCTTATAAGCTCTTTTAACACAATCGGTCCCTAGGACACGTTTTTAGCCATTTCGTATGATCTTTCACACACTACCGAATATCAAATTTCATTTCAATCAACCATATAGCCAAATCATATTTATATTATAACACCCTTTACCAGGTCCAGTTGTCAGACTCGAGCTACGGTGAGCTACAGTCAAAGCTAAAACAAAATACATTCAATGTAGATCGATTATTTCAAATAACTATGGAATTACTTCATAAATACACAAATAACATTCAAATTACACATAAATCATACAATCATAATCAATTCAATGCATAATCACCAAACATGATTTTGGTCAGACCTTATACGAGCTTAAGCATGCTCTAGTATTAACCTAGAATTTAACCAAGACTAATTTGCAACATTTCCAAAATTACAGATCAATTATATCATAAATAAATTCTTCAAATAATCAATCATATCATAAATATTCAAATATTATAATATAAAATTAAATTTCAATCTTGATCGAGCTTACGAAAGCTCTCAAACCAACCCGGGAACAAATAGGGACTTAATTGAAAACTTAACAAAAAGTATAGAAATATTAGAAAAAAAGGGTCATACGATCGTGTAACTATCTAAAGCCGTGTGGACCTGGATGTAAAAATTTCAACTTAAAGTCACATGGCCATGTACCAGGACCATGTGCAAAATTTAATGAACATATGAACAATTCCACATGGGCATGTGGCCAGCCCATGTGACATTCTATAACCATGTGGTGTACATGCTATCTAAATTATAAGGAGCACATGACCATATGTCAAACCGTGTAGTGCAACAAATCACTAAATGCATAGTACCTTTCAACCATTACAAGGGGACTCAAAATAAACATTTTCCACCAATTTGAACATGTTCAAAACCTACACATTTCGTACCAATTCATCACTTAATAAATCTTCCTAATTACCTAAAAAATATGACACAATTGACATCACATGTCAATAAAGCTAATTCAAAACATTTACTTTCAAACATAACCTAACATCAATACCTATACATTCACCACATCATCTTCAATTCAAAATGCCAAAAACTCATCATATAAGATACATAACATTAACCAAGTCACATATGTAACTCATGTTGCAACAACATTTGTAACACCCCTAATCTGTCTCCATCACCGGATTAAGGTTACAAAGTGTTACGACACATAACGAATCAAATAACAACATTAAACCTGTAACAACTCGTTTTCAGTAAAATCAGAAAAGTGGTTTTGGGACCACAAATACAAAGTTAAAAATTTTATTTTATTATTATTTTATGGTCTACCGCATGATAGTATTATCGTATAAAAATTTTGTTAAGAAATTTTACCATTTACATGTTCAATTTGATAAAAAAGACTAAATCGTGTAAGGTGCAAAAGTTGAATTCTAATAGCTAAAGGTATTAAATAGCTGTAGAAATTTAAAGTGGAGGTTCTTATATAGTAATTATTCCATAAATGCGTTAGTGGAAAATATTGGCTTGGCAATTTTTAAATTTGGTTTAATTTTAAAGGTTAATTTGGTAATTAAGTAATTAAAGTCATAATAAATAAAACCAAACAAATTGTCATCTTCTTCCATGCTTTTTCAACCAAATATCGAAGAAAGAAAGGTCATTTTTGGAAGCTAGGGTTTGGAAACTTTGAATGCTAAATTGATCAGTGATTTTTGTCCCGTTTTAAATGATTTCTATGTTTTCAGGATAGTTGTAGCTTAATCTAGCTAGCCCAGGGACTAATTTATAAAAATTTTACATTGTTAGGGTTTTACCATTAATGAACATGCTTGAGTTTTGAATTTTGATGTTAGAAAATGAATGGTTGTTTTTAGATAAACAACTTTTGTAAAGAAATTTTTGATGAAATTATAAATTAGGGGTTAGGTTGAATTTATGAAATATATAGTCTGCTATAAGTATGTAGAATAATCGGCTAGGCTTGGGTAAGGTTAAAATTGTATGAATTTTATTTTCCGAACCTAAGGACTGAATTGTAAAGAATTAAAAGTATAGGGTAAAAATGTTAATTTTGCCAAAAATATGTGTTGGACTAAATTGAATATGAAATATATTGAATTGGGTTAAATTTATCTGCATAGATTCAATCAGACCTCGTACAGAGTTAGATCAACGTAAAGAGAAAATCTCAGATTAATCGCTTCCGTATCTACATATACTCGTCGAGGTAAGTTCATGTAATTAAATTATGTGTTTATATGTTTTAATTGAATTATGTGTATGTGAAATGTATAATTGCCATGTATAAATACCGAACACGTATCCAATAATGTACGACAATTACTGAGTCTTGTTTAAACCTTTGCAATTTGTAGGATATATATGACATGTCATTAGGGATTACCAATTTCAGCTCGTATGAGCTTACCGATTTCAGCTTGTGAGAGCTTACCGATTCTCAACTCGTATGAGCTTATTGATTCATAGCTCATATGAGCATACATGTACAGGAATTGATGGATTATATTTTTGCACACTATGTGTGAGCTATCTCGAGTATCCAACAATATTCTGAATGGTTCAACAGGCAATATTCTATTACGAGATAATATGAGTTCGATACAAACTATTATAGGTATTTATATGAAGTACATGGAAATGATTTTACATGATATATAGATATATGTTATGGATGGTACATGTATATGGAAACTTGATTAATTGTTGAGCTCATCCATAATTATTGATTCATATATGAATTTACATGACTAATGTGATTGGTGTATATGTGCTTAGGCTTCTTGTAACAGCCTGATTTTGGGTCTAGTCAGAGCAATGGTTTCGGGACTACGAATTTGACATAGAAAGATTTATTTTTATTATATTTTTATGGTTTACAGTCTCATGGAATTGTTTTGTAAAAAAAATTGCTTGAAAATTTTATCGATGGGCAATTAATTTAGCTAAAAAGACTAAATTGCAATAGGTTCAAAATGTGTCTCCTAGAAGTTAGAGGTGTCTAATTACTATGAAATTTTAAATTGAAGGTCCTTAGATGATAAATAGACCATTTATTAAGTTAGTGGACAAAAATGGACATGAAGTAAGAGAAATTTTAGTGTTTTAAGAAAATGGTATTTTGGTTATTTGGTAATTAAATGAATAAATCAAGCCAAAATCTTTGTCCATCTTCCTCACCATAGCCAAATTTTAGAAGGGGAAGCCATAGCTAGGGTTTGGCCACTTCCAAGCTTGATTGTAAGTTCGTTTTAGCCCTGTTTGTAATAATTTTCATGTTTTTGAGATCCTTGTAACCTAATCTAGCTATTTCAAGGACTAATTTGAAAGAAAGATGAAGTTTAAAATTTTACCCATGCTAGATATTTGTGTATTTTGATGTCTAATAGTAGAAAATGCATGTTTGGTGTTAGATAAACAACTTTTGCTAAATGATTTTCAGTAAAAATGTCAAAAAGGACTTATTTGTAAAAGTTATAAAATAAGTAGTAAAAGTTTGATTAAGTGGAATATGTGGGCTGGTATAAGTATGAAAATGGTTTAGCTAAGCTTGTGTTTTGGAGAAATTGAATACATTTCAATTTACGAGCCTAGGGACTAAATTGTAAAAATGTGAAACATTAAGGGAAAAATGTAATTTTTTGATAATATGATTTTTGGACTGAATTAAAAAATGTGAATATTAAATGAGTTAAATTTGTCATTATAGATCAAGAAAAACGAGATTCAGACCTAGATCGGAGGAAAAACAAAGTGTTTGACGATTAGGTCCAATTCTACTATTTTGTACCGAGGTAAGTTTGTATGCAAATAATGCATTATTATATTTATGTTTTAAATGGTTTAATATTGTATGAATTGTGATTAACTCTCTGGATGTATTCGACAAAGTTTCAACAAGTGAGAAATTCTGGTTGAACCTTAGGAATAGAATAGGATACGAGTGACATGTCACTACGAACCCATGTGTTTATGTGATTCGGGTGATGGTCTTGTATGTCCTACCAATGGGTGGGTAGTCCAACATATGTTGCGGATACCTGATAGCTTGTGTGAGCAGTCCTATGTAGTTATGTCTTGATTGACAACTTGTGTGAGCAGGCCCGTGAATAGCTAAAAAACGAGCATATATGTATTGAGATGTGAGGTAGCTTTGGCTACATATATGGAACTTATGTGCAAAATTTCCGAGTATCCATTAATATTCCGAGTGTTCAATGAGAATTGCAAAGTTGTGAAAGACTATGGTAATGTTGCGAGTTGGTACAGGTATGTACGTAAATCTCATACGTAATGAGCTCGATATGTGATGAACCCTTGGTAAGGTTGTGATTAAGTAAGTTATGACTATAAGATTTTAATAAAATTCATGCTAATTCTCATCATGTTAATTGCATGTTAAATGTGTAGTTATGATGCTTATTATTTGCATAGGAACTTACTAAGCTTTAGAGCTTACTCTCTTTCCTTTCCTTTGTCTTATAGTGTCACCAAGCTAGCTCGGAGATCAGAGATCGTTGGAGATCCACTCACACTATCAAAAATTATTTTGGTATCAATGAATTCATCATTTTGAGTTATGGCATGTACAGGGGACTTGGTCATTTTGTTATGTGTCATAATTGAGTTGGCCAAATGTGTTGGCTTATATTGGCTGAAAGTTCATTTTGTATAAGGCCATTTGAAATTGGCTACTATTGGTATAAGTAATTTATATGATGATGCCTTTCATGGATGTGGGAGTTTACATGATTTGAGTTGATAAGTATGTGATGTAGTGTATGATAGATGGTAGCATGTGAATGATATGTAGATGTCTTGGTTGTGGCTGATTTGGTTGTATGTATATGCTTGGATTGGTGCTATGTTTTGTTGTGCAGGTGTGTGCATAAAATGGTGGCAAAAAGGCTTGGTAAACAGCCTTATTTTTGTCCACAAGGGCTAGACACATGTGCATGTGTCTACGCTGTGTATGACACACGGTCTACCCTATGGGCATGTGTTCCGGCCGTGTGTCCCTTGCACATTAATTTTGAGAAATAGAATGCTCAGAATTGAGCACATGGACAAAGACACGAGCATGTGTCTCAGCCGTGTGGATGACACGGCCCAAGGCACGGGCGTGTGAAGTCTACACCTATTTAATGAAAATTCATAAATTTTAAATCGACCTCACGGCCTAGCACACGGGCGCGTGACTTGGCTATGTATCTTCAATTTGTTCTTGGGTGACAAACAGAGAGTTACACAGGGTCGGGATACGAGCGTGTGTGACCACACGGCCTGCCCACACAGGCATGTCCCATATCCACATGGGCGTGTGATCCCTGTTTAGTGAAAAATTTTCTAAGTGTCGCAAAATTTTCTAAAGTTCTCGGTTAAGTCCCGAACCACTTCTCAATGCATGTTTAGGGCCTCGTAAGCTCGTATTAGGGACTTTATGGTTAAATATAAAAAGTTTTAATTTAAACGAAAATTCATGGCTCAAAAATGTATATTTTCTTGTGTTTAAGTCTGATAATGCCTCGTACATTGTTTCAGTGTCGAAAACGGGTAAGAGGTGTTACATTTAGTGGTTTCAGAGCTACGATTTAGTCGATTCTTGGACCAACTAGCATGTGTAAGTGTCTAGTTATACATGCCATATATGAACTGTGATAGTGTGGTGACTCCTGACAATTTTAAACTGTGTTTTCATATTGTAAATGGATCCCGACCGAGCTATAGCTGATGATGTAGAAAGTAATACGCCGACTCCCGTTCAAGGGGCAACGTCATCTAAAAATAGACCTCCTACGGTTAGTCAAGGAGGAGGGGGCTAGGGAAGCCTTCTTCTACATGATGTACGAGTGGTATTCAGTGTTTGTTTGAACAAATCCGAATGCTCAACATCCTCCACCCCCTTCTTATCTTCAACTGATTCCCATAGTTCCCCAAGGTGTGAATCTGGCAAGATAGAATAAGCCTCTGGTTGATAAGATTCGAAAGTAAGGGGCTGAGGAATTCAGGGCTAATGTAGATGATGACCCCGAGAGAGCCGAGTTCTGGCTTGTGAATACTATTAGGGTATTTGATGAGTTATCATGTACACCCGAAAAATGTTTGAAATGTGCTATATCATTATTGAGGGACACAACATATCACTGGTGGAAGACACTAGTATCTTGGTACCGAGAGAGAGGGTTCCATGTGAATTCTTTCAAGAGGAATTTTGAAAGAAATATATCAGTCAATGATTTATCGATCAGAAACATAAAGAATTTCTTGAGTTGAAATAAGGCCGAATGTTAGTGACAGAGTATGAGCGAGAATTTTTCAGGCTCAGTAAGTATGCCCGAGAGTGTGTTTCCTCCATGGCTGTTATGTGTTAAAGGTTCGAAGATGGGCTGAATGAGGACATCCGATTGTTAGTTGGAATCTTGGAACTAAAAGAATTTATTTTATTGGTTGAACGAGCTTGCAAAGCCGAAGAACTAAGCAAAGGGAAAAGAAAGGCCGAGAGTGAGGCTAGAGATGCAAGAAAAAGGTCGATGAGTAAGTCATTTCATTCTCAGTCAAAGAAATCTAGAGTTTCCAAATTTGAACCATGAGAAGCGCTTTTACCACAATATACAATAACCCATTTATTTTTGTGCCTGAGTTTTCAAATTTCATATTTGAACCATGGAGTCCACTATCGAAGAAGGAGTGAAGCGATTCCTACAAAAACAAAGATGATGGAGCAGAAGATGAGTCAAATTCTAAGGGATCTGCAAATAAATAAAAAGGGGGGACCTTTACCTTATGTTATTTTCTTTCTTAGGATCTCTTAGGATTTTTATTTTTGCATATTAAAACAAGAGGTGAAAATCATAACAGAAAATGAACAATATTTAAAATAAGAAGTGTGACAATAGATATGTACATGTCTAGGATTGGATCTAGAAAGAGCTTGATACTTAACCAGCCAAACTGACTCACCTCCTCTTTTCTAGAATCCTACCTGGTGTATAGTATCTATTCACTTTTAACAATGAAGACATTGTTCATCTTAAGTAGGAGGGGCTGAAAAATTGAAATTATTTTCTCTCAGAATAAAATTTTCTTTTAACTATAATTAGGATATATTTTGTTCAAAAATTTGAAATTTAGTTATGTTGGCTGAATTATGACATAAAGGTATTCTTATTAAAGCATGCAAATCATACTATAAAATTTTTAGTTCTTTAAGAAATTTAGGCATGCATGAAAGTTCCAGTCTTTAGAATTGACTTAGTAGTTTTTTAAGGTGAAATCCTAGGAAGCATGGAATGTTGAAAATGATGTAGGCAACTTTTGTTTGGATTGTTTGAGCCTTTCAAGCCAACCTTGATGAATTTTTATCCTTTGAGAAACCCAACTTCGAGACTATATGGCCTAATTTTATTTGAACCCTTACAATATTTAGCCATCAATTTTCTCTTCAGTATCTTTAATTTGTACCAAACACTAGACTCAATACTATTTAGAATATTCTTTGAAAATAAGTTTGAGGAGTTGAAAAGAAGTATCAAATGCTCAAAAATTGTAGTACATATAACAAAATGCTCGTGTTGAAAACAAAGCATATGCATATGAAAGAAAATATATGTACAAAAGAGCATGTGAAAGCAAAATAAGTTGGTGTATTGAAGGTAATTATTTCAAAGATCCAATTCGAGCTGAGTCTAAGGTTCTTTTAACCTAAATTTATCTATCTTTTACCTACCCCTAGCCTAGCCACGTTACAACCTATTTAAAAGACCTATTGATTCAAGTTTCTGTGCTACCTATATTGTTGGAGAGAAATTGCTATGTTCAACATATGAAGACATAAATTAAACTTAATGATTACAACTTAATCTTGAATAAGGGAATAGAATCAAATTGGTAGAAATTTAGCATGTCTTTATTGAGAAAAGTCTATTTTTGCTATCATAAGAATAATTGAGATTAATTTGAATGATATGTATACTTAAATAGTGTAAATCTCAAAATTATTGTTCTTGAGCATAAGTATACTAAATTCATAATTTTGGGAAGAATGTTGTTCTGAAAGAATTTTTCAAAGGTGTTTCTGAGAAATTCTTTTCAATTTTTGCCTTACTTGGGATAAGCAATGACTTAAGTTCGGGGGTGTGGAAACACGAAAATATACACACTTTTTCATGCCATTTTAACTCAAATTCATGCAGTTTCAGTAAAATTCTTGTAAAAAAATATATAATAATTATAAAATAATTAAATTTCACTTAAATTTTTAACATGTTGAATTTTAATTAATTTTATATTAAATTTTGATTAATTTTGATTTATTTATGATAGATTCACATAAAGGGCAGAAAAAAGCTCGGCAGACACTACTAGAAGTGCAAAACTGAGAAACAATTTTGAAGCATCGAGACAAATTAACTTTTCAGCCTAAGAAAGTCCAAATTATGTATATTAATTCATAATATAATTAAATTTAATTTTAATCCAAATTATTTTGGGTTAAATAATTATTATTAATTAATTCTGAAAAGAGGCCCAATTGAGGTGAATAGAGAAAATCGATCCAACTGAGCATTGGGCTACCCAAAACTGTCCCACATGCTGACCTAATCAGATTGTTTTACTGATTATTTGGCTTACAAAATAGCTTGAAGACTCCTTAAATTTTCATTCAAACCCCTCCACTTATCTTGCCTTCCTAGATTTGCCCTTACCTTAAAATAGCAAGTTTGAAACCTTCAAACTTGCCACATGTGTGGCCGGCCATGGGGGAAGTCTATAGCTTCTAATTTTTTATATTTTTAGCAGCCATATCAACCTATAAATACCCTATTGGCTGGTCATTTCAAACACACCTCAAAACCTCTCATCCTTTCACTTCTCTCTCACTTTCTCTCTTTAAAACCCTTCATTTTTTTCTTTATTTTCCTTCCCATTCTTGTCAATCTCACCTCTTGGAAAAGATTCCTCCAACCACCATTTGAAGCAACATTCAATTGTTCGTGGAAGCCTCATTTCAACAAGAACAAGCGGAGAAGGAGGAGCAGAGCTAGTCAAGCCTCGAAGAAACACCATATTTGATTCTTGGTCCTTATCCTTTTAATTTTATTGTTGTTGTTATGAACATGCCTATGAATACTTGTGATTTTGATATGTTTAATTTAATTAATATGAATTAAATTTAATTCATGTTAGGTTGATTACATTTTGTCCACTTGAGTTATTAAAATTATGTTTGTGTTGTTATAGGTCTTGGTAAATGTTTGATTAAGTAAAACAATGACTAAGTTATTCTTGCATTATAATTGTAAGGTGACTAATGAATTAATTATTTAAACATGTTGAAATTGTAATTAATTGACACAATACTTAATCAGTGCATGTTTAATCTTTTAAGGTAGCTAAGGGTTAAATTAGCGATGGTATTAGACAATACATTAAACTTGCATAACTTGCAAGATTATTGTGATTAAACTATTTCAAGGTAGGAATACATTGTTACCTCACTTAATCTTTTATGTGCTTCTGAAGATTGATTAATTGTTTGAATTGGCATTGGAAAATGTTCAAGAGATTAGTTTAATAAGTATGTATGAGCAGTAGTTAGCATATTATCGAGTTGCTGTGAATTTATTCGTAACAACCTGAGCATGAGTTTAATAATTCTAAGTTAAGAAATGTAATTAATCTAACACAATTATATATGTCATCTTGATTAAAATCATCTTTTGAAATCGTGCATTGGAACTTTTATTTATTTTTATTTTACTTAGTTAAATTTTAGTTTTTAACCACTTCCTCAAAATCAAAATATTTTTCTTCACCAAAGTGTTTTTAATTACATTCATAAATAATTCTTTTCACAGTCCTTTTAGGTATGATAACTCGACATTTACTTGTCACTTTATTACTTTTTGTGATTCTATACACTTGCACATTTTTGTTGTTCCATCCACATGGGCCCAGAGAGTTACACAGCTTGGTGACACAATCGTGTGAACCTAAGCTACACGTTCACAATGAGTTACACGGCTTGGCCACATGATCGTGTGACCTTATGTTAAATGGGCATAGTTAGTTACACAGTTTGCATACACAGGCGTGTGGAGTCACCAAATGGACATGTTTCTGAGCCACACAGTCTGGGTTCTGTCACATGGCTGTGTGACTTTTTTTTGAAAATTTTAATTTTTCCATAATTTTTTATTTTGTTTCAAAGTAGTCCTTGATTAATTCCAAACTATTTTTAGGGCCCCGTAGCTCGGTTTGAAGCCCGTTAATGTATTTCCACCTTGATTAAATTGATTTATTGAATGTTATTTTATAATTTTCATAATTGTTTCTAATTGGAGTTAAGTGTTTTGAATTGTACTGTAATACTCCATAACCATAATCTAATGATGGAGACAGGTTAGAGGTGTTAGATTTAGTGGTATCAGAGCTATAATTTAGTCAATTCTCGAACTAAATATAGGATGTTAAAGTCTAGAAATTACATGCCATATAAAACCTATGATAGTGTGATATTGATTGATCCAATCTAACTCTTATTTCTCTTTTAGATTTGAAAGATGTCGACAGAATCTGATCATACTCACACTGATGAATTGAATAGTAATGTTCTAACTAATGAAAAAGAAGCGAGTCGTAGTTTAACGATTCCATAAATGACAAAAAATGAAATTAAAAATGTTTTATTTGGTCTAATGGGTCATTGGTTCACTGAGTTTATGTGATCCAACCTTGTGGCTCAATAACCTCCAACCCATATTATACCTCCTGTGGTACCCCACCCCCTCAAACAATTGAGACAAGTACGAATTCCTATTGATAAAGTCAGAAAGTGTGGTGCTGAGGAATTTTGGGGTAGAACGGGAGATGATAAGCTTAAACAGAGTATTGGCTTGAAAATATTCAGCGAGTATTTGATGACATGACTTATTCTCCTAATGATTATCTTCGATGCACTGTATCTTTACTTAAAGATGAAGCTTACAGTTGGTGGTCAACAGTAACAGTGGTGGTATCGAGAGATAGCATTAATTAGGATTTCTTTAAAATAGAATTTAAAAATGTAACACCCCTTACCCGTGTTCAACGCCGGAACAGGGTACGAGGCATTACCGGACTTAATCACTAATCATCGTATAAAAATCGATTCATAATTTCACTCTAATTTAAAACTTTTTCAAACACATTCAAGCTGTCCCTTAAAAAGAGCTTACAAGGCCCATATCATGCTTTAATTCAACCACACACATAGGCAAGCATGCACATTCATAACTTGCATTGTTTAATTAATAACATAATCAAGACTATCTACATTAAATGACTTTATACAATAGAGACCTTCAAATAACATAGGTCAGTATTTTAAGCCAATTCCTAGCAACTTAATAACAATTAAATGAGTCTCCATACATGCCAAAGACTTAAAATAATTTAAAACCTTTATATATCGATCAATAGTTTGATAGTGTGATTTAACCTCCGGTGACCTCTAACTCGAGCTAACATCTGCGACACTATAGGAAAAAGGAAAGGAAGGGAGTAAGCATTATAGCTTAGTAAGTAAGTATGTAAATATTAATAAAAAATACATTATCATACTTTAAATAAAGTCACAATATGTTCCCGGAATATTACCATCACAAACACACATACTTTCACTATTACAATCATAAACAGGTTCAAAATAAGCTATCTAGCAGAGTACCAGCAACTAAATTATTTATTTCTGGAGCTAAAGAACTCCAAATTACAAACCATTAATTTTCTTTGAAACTAGATTCATATACTCTTACCATAAAATTTTTAGAATTTTTGGTCTAGCCAATTAGTACAATTTATTCATTGAAGTTACCCCTATTTCACTGCTCAACTGTTTTGAACACCCTTCACTACGAATCAATTTTCTCCTTGTACAGAATTCAAAGGATGTTCTTGTTTACTTCATTTGAAACTAGACTCATTAAGGATTTCAAGCATATAATTATATCCCCTAATTATTTTTTTACAATTTTCAATTATTTTTCCAAGTCAGAACAGGGGATCACATAGTCATTCTGAACCAGTCTCCCAAAAACTAAAATATCTCATAATATATAATTTCTTTGCTTGCTCTGTTTTTTTATATGAAAATAGACTCATTAAGCTCTATTTTGATATCTCATTCAGTCTCTGATTCAATTTCTACTATTTTTGGTAAATTTTTAGATTCACGTCACTGCAACTATCTAGAACAGTTTTATTGTCAATTTTGATCTTTCACACTTCAATTGTATTAATCACTTTTCCATAACAATCTTTCCAATTTCCAATCACATATAGAGCATATTGCTCATAATTTACACACGTATATACTTACACTTATCATCACAAAGTCATACACAATTTCATTTAATCAATTTCCCAGTTGAACGCTCCGGAATAATAACAGATACGCGATGGTATCGCACACAACCCACCTTTAAAATCGAAGCTCTCTTGTACACATAGTGGCCTTCACTTAGCACCACTCATGTGACCTAACTCGATTGTACACATAATTTTGGCTCTCTTGTACACATGGTGAACACTTAGTACCACCCATGTGACCTAGCCAGTTTATCTCGTAGCTCTCTTGTCTACATAGTGTCCTTCACCTGGAACCACGCATGCGACCTAGCTACATATATCCCGTAGCTCTCTTGTCTACATGGTGTACACATAATATCACCCATGCGACCTAGCTACATCATAATGTCTCGTAGCTCTCTTGTACACATGATGTGCACTCAGCACCATACATGTGACCTAGCTACATACCATCTATATCATCCAATCTTTTCGAAGGTTCAACTGGGATTTCTCTCTCTTTATAATACTTGATTCCATACTTCCAACAGTCAATTATGATTCAAAAATTAGCGACAATACATAAAATATGATGAAATACAAAAACATAATAAAGATAATGTATTATTTACATACAAACTTACATACTTTCTCATTTCCATGTCGAATTAATATTGAACATTTAAATCATCATAATTATACTTACTTTCAACACCTCAGCAATCATAGTAAATATATCAATTTTACATTGAAACATGCATAAATTAATGCTTATTATACATATGAACTTACCTCGATACTAAAATGGTCATTTTACCAACTTTCTCGATTTTCAATTTTTCTCCCATTCTAGATTCAAATCTCGTTTTCCAGGATCTAAAACATCATATTTTACTTATTTAATTAATGTACTATTCAAAACAGTCCTTAACTCAAACTTTGGCAAAATTACAATTTTGCCCCTAAACTTTTGCATATTTACACTTTTTCCACTAGGCTCGGGAATTAAACTTCATACCTTATTCTTATGTTTTATGACATGCTGATCATTTTTCCCTTCTATGACGATATCAAATTCTCACTCTAACACATAGTTATGAACAATAACAACTTTTACCGATTAAGCCGTTTTACTCATTTTTGCTTAAAACCGCTTAGAAAAAGTTGTTTAACATAATTTAAAATTTCATATTCTACCATAAAATATCAAAATAAACACATTTCACCTATGGGTATTTTTCCAAATATGGACCCTAGCTTAAATTATTGCTAGAATAAGCTTAATCAAGTTACCGGGATTCCAAAATCGTAAAGAACTTGAAAAACGGGGCTAGAACGGACTTACTATTGAGCTTGGAAAGCTTGAAAATCCTAGCCATGGCTTCCCCCATTCTAATTTTGGCCTCCATGAAAAAGATGAGTCAATTTTGGCTTTATTTTCCCTTTTTATTTCTTTTAATTACTAAATGACTAAAATGCCCTTAAGGCCTTTTTTTTTAAAAATTGTCCTATTCATGCCCATTTTTGTCCAAATGAAATATAATGGTCTAATCACCATTTAAGGACCTCCTCTTTAAACCCCCATTTCAATCAAGTACTTATGAATTAGAACACATATTTTGCAACTTTGGCAATTTAGTCCTAAAAGTCCAATTAAGCACTTCATCAGTAAAATTACTTAACGATATTTTTACACAATATTTTAATCAATAAATAAACCTTAAAACTTAATCGAAATAAATTTTTTGTCTTCAAATTCGTGGTTCTAAAACCATCGTTCCGTTTAGGCCCTAAATCGGGCTGCTACAGCAACTTCTACAAATAAGCCCTAATAGGCAAATTAAACATGCAATCTATAAAATTTCTTATCAATACTCTAACACATGCATCTAATCACTATGTAAATCATAAAAATTAATCAAATAAACTTTTCTATCTCAGATTTGTGGTTTCGCAACCACTATTCCATTTAGGCCCTATTTCGAGATGTTACAAAAAAGAAGTATGTCAACGAATGATACTTGGATCGAGAAAAGAAAGAATTTTTGGAGTTGAAGTAAGGTAACAAGTCCGTAGCCGAGTATGAAAGAGAGTTTGTGCATCTTAGCAAGTATGCTCGTGAAATTGTGCCAAACGAGGAAGAAATGTGCATACATTTTGAAGATGGATTAAATGATTAGTTAAAATGTTGATTAGAGGGACAGAAATACGAGAGTTTGTTGTTTTGTCTGATCATGCTCAAAAGATGGAGGAAGTTTATAATCATAAGAGGTAGATAGAGAGGAAAGCTCGAGAATTTGGTAAAAGAAGATTTTCTAAGTCTTTTTCTGCACCACCATCAAAGAAATCAAAAGATGATTTTAATTGTGTCACTTCACCATCTGGGTTATCGAGTAAAAAAACGTCTAGGTAACATGATTCAAAATCTCAGATTAAATCTGCTGATAGTGTGGGAAGTGTTCATAATGCTCTAAGATTAGTGTGTGAGCATTGTGGAAAACTGCATGTTGGTGAATGCAGGACTGGAATAGATGCATGTTACAGATGTGAAGAGACATATCATTTTGTATGGAACTTTCCGAGATTAGAGGGAGACAATGAAGAAAAGAATGAAAAACAATTGTTTACACCTCAAAAAAGTATGTGTCTGGGTCGGAATAGTAATACTGGAACAAATCACAGTGGCACTAAAAATACAACTGTCAGATATGAAGCTAGAGCACCTATACAAGCATATGCTATCCGAGCTAAAGAGGAAGGTACTGCACCTGATGTTATTGCTGGTACATTCTATCTCTTTGATGTTACTGTGTTTGCACTGATTGACCTTGGGTTGACTCACTTATATATTTGCATGACGTTAGTAGCAGATAATAATTTACCTATTGATTCAACTGAGTTTGATGTTTGAGTCACTAATCCACCAGGTTAGAATGTGTTAGTTAACTTAATATGTAGGAAGTGTCCGTTGAGAATTCAGGGTTGTAACTATCCTACTAATTTAATGTTGTTACCCTTTCGTGAATTTGATATTATTCAAGGAATGGACTAGTTGACGTTACATGATGTTGTAGTAAACTGTAGATAGAAATAGATTGATTTGAGATGTCAGACAAGTGAAATGTTTGCAATTGAGTTAGATAGATCAAACAGTGTTGCTAGAGTTATTTCAGCTATTTCGGCACAAAAATTGATTCATAAAGGTTGTAAGACATTTTTGGCTTATATACTTGATACTCGAGATCTAAAGTCAAAACTTGATCAGGTATCAATTGTGAATGAATTTACAAACATGTTTCCTAAAGAGTTATTGGGATTACCGCCGAAACGTGAAGTTAAATTTGTGATTGAACTGATGCCTGGGATTGCTCCATTATCAATCACACTGTATCGAATGACACCAGCTGAGTTGAACGAACTTAAAGCACAGTTGCAAGTATTGTTAGATAGAGGTTTTATTCGGCCGGGTGTATCTCCATAGGGTGCACTTGTGGTATTTGTGAAAAAGAAAGACAAATCGATAGATTGTATTGATTATAGAAAATTGAACAAGGTCAGAATAAAGAATAAAAATCCTTTGCCTCGTATCAAAAATTTGTTTCATAAGTTGAAGGGTGCAACAGTATTCTTGAAAATAGATCTTAGATCAGGATATTGTCAGTTGCAAGTTAAAGATGTCGACGTCCCAAAAACTACTTTCCGAACTCGTTATGGTCATTATGAATTTCTAGTGATGTCATTCGGATTAACCAATGCCCCTGTTACTTTTATGGATCTGATGAATTAGAATTTTTATCCTTATTTGGATAGATAGGGTTGTGTTCATTGATGATATACTGATCTATTCAAAAATAGAATCCAAACATGTTCAACATTTAAGAATTGTTCTACAGATTTTACGTGAGAAATAGCTACATATAAAATTCAGTAAATGTGAGTTTTGACTCAGAGAGGTTGGATTTCTTGATCTCGTAATTTTTGCAGATGGAATTCATGTTGATCTATCCAAAATTTCTGCCATTATCAACTAGAAAGCTCTAAAATTTTTTTTCTAAGGTATGTATTTTTGTGGGCTTAGCTAGATATTATCATCAATTCGTTAAGAATTTTTTATGATTGTTTTACTGATGACCAATTTATTACAGAAAAATGTTGAGTTTACTTGGTCAGATAAATGCTAGCAAAGTATTGACCAGTTGAAAAATATGTTGATGGAAGCTCCTGTATTGACTCAGCCTAAATCCGAGAAAGAGTATGTTGTTAATAGTTAGGCGTCACTCAATGGATTAGATTGTGTACTGATACAAGCTAGAAAAGTAATAGCATACACTTCTCGATAGTTAAAGCCACATGAGAGAAATCACCTGACTCATGATCTAAAATTAGCCACGATTATCTTCGCTCTAATGATTTGGTGACATTATTTGTATGGTAAGAGATGCCACGTTTATACCGATTACAAAAGCTTGAAATATTTGATGGCTAAAAAATAATTGAATTTGATGCAGCGACAATTGCTCAAATTGTTGAAAGATTATGATTTAGTAATTGATTATCATCCGGGAAAGCCTAATGTGGCTGCAAATGCACTTAGTAAAAAATCATTATTTGCTTTGAGAGCATTGAATGCTCAGTTGACTTGGAATCGTGACGGTTCACTTTTGGCTAAATTGAAAATTATACCAGTGTTTCTTCAACGAATTCGAGAGTTACAAAATGATGACTCGAAATTATTAGCTAAACAAAAACAGATTTAGAGTGATTATTCTACGAAACTTAGAGTTAATAATGATGGTATGTTATATTTTCACGACAGATTGTGTGTTCAGAATAATCCATAGCTAAAACGAGACATTTTATCCGAGGCTCATAGTAGTACATACTCAATTCATCAGTTAGTACTAAAATGTTTAGTGATTTAAATCAAATGTATTGGTGGTTGGATATGAAGCTAGATATTTCAGAGTTTATGGTGAAATGTTTGGTTTGTCAACAGGTGAAAGCTAAGCATCAAGTACTGTCAAGGTTATTACAACTAGTTATGACTCACAAGTGGAAATGAGACCGAGTTATGATGGATTTTGTATCGAGATTGCCTGTGACACTGAGAAAGAAAGATTCAATCTGGGTTATAGTTGATACATTGATGAAATCAACTCATTTTGTTCTAGTCAGAACCAATTATTCACTTGAAAGGTTAGCTAAACTATATGTATTTGATTTTATTAGATTCCACGGAGTACCCATATCTATGATCTCTGGTCGAGATTCAAGATTCACCTCTAGATTTTGGGGTAAACTTCATAAAGCTTTGGGAACTAAACTCGATTTCAATACAACATTTCATCCACAGACTAATGGACAGTTAGAACGGGTAATACAACTGCTAGAAGATATGTTACAGTGTTGTGTTCTTGAGTTTGAAAGTAGTTGGGAAAAATATTTTTTGTTAGATGAATTTTCTTATAAATAACATCTATCAGTCTAGTATTAAAATGGCACCATTTGAAGCTTTATACAGACGGAAGTGTATAACACCACTATATTGGTATGAGTTAAGTGAATCCAAGTTAGTTGGAACCGATTTGATTTGTGAGACTGAAGATAAAGTTCGAGTTATTCATGGTTGTCTTAAAGTTGCATTTGATCGTTAGAAGTCGTACGCAGATATGAAAAGAAAGGACATACAATTTACCATTGGCGGTCGTGTATTTTTAAAAGTTTCACCATAGAAGAAAGTGTTTCAGTTTGATAGAAAAGGGAAACTAAGTTTGAGGTTTATCGGCCTGTATCGGATCATTGAAAGGATCGGTCCGGTAGCTTATAGATTGGCTCTACCTCCTGAACTCGAAAAGATTCACAATGTTTTCCATGTTTCAATGCTGAAACGGTATAAATCAGATCCTTCACATGTTATTACTTCCAGTGAAATTGAATTACAACTGAATTTGTCTTATTTTAAAGAGTTGATAATAATTTAGCTTGCAAAGTAAAAGAACTTTGTAATAAATGAGTACCAT
The DNA here is from genome assembly GCF_007990345.1 of Gossypium hirsutum. Classification (NCBI taxonomy): domain Eukaryota; kingdom Viridiplantae; phylum Streptophyta; class Magnoliopsida; order Malvales; family Malvaceae; genus Gossypium; species Gossypium hirsutum. The sequence goes on along the minus strand of NC_053434.1, from coordinate 87,584,422 downwards.
TGGTAAAAGTTTTGTGGCATCGACACGGTATAGAGAAAGCCACTTGAGAAACAGAAGAATCAATGAAATCACAATACCTGAACTTATTTTCAAGTAACGATTTTCGGACAAAATTTCCTAAGGAGGAAGAGTTGTAACAACCTATTTTATAGTGGTGTCTAGTGGTTTCGGGACCACAATTCTGATATTTTAGTCTATATATATTAAATATTAAATATTTACGTGGTTATTAATGTTGTATTAAAAATTGGTCAAGAAATTTTGATGTTTAGATAGTTAATTAAGTAAATAAGACTAAGTATGTAACACCCCAAACCCAGCCCAGACGTTATGGCCGGATCTGACATGCCACATCGAAGCGTTCAAAACATTTTATATTGTTGATCCAAAAAAACCTACTTAGTGTTTTAAAAGATAATTTCATTATAGGTTAAAGTGAATGGAAGCTGTGCACCAGGTAGGAAACCGAAAAAGAGGAGGTGAGTCTATCGGACTACTTAAGTACCAAGCTCCCTTCGGATCAGATCCTAGACATGCACACCGCCATTGCCACACCTTAACGTCATGTATATTTCTAGGAAACCGATTTGATTAAGTCATTTTTAGGAAAAGTGATTAATTTTGAAAAATACTTTCATTGCGGAAGCTTTGCTTGTTGTCGTGTTATTTTGAAATCAATTGTTGTTTTTTTAAAACGCGCCCTAAAGCTATCCAATTTCAACAGTTAAAATAAGTAATACCTATCTTAGTAATACATATTAAAACCATCAAAAATAATTAAGCGGCCTTATTACATTTAAAAACCCAAACCTCAACGTAAATAATAGGATGTCTAGCTCACCAGAAGAAAACCAAACTTTCAGAACGGGTGGTCACTCCGAATTCCCTCACAGCTCCAAGCCCACTATGGTTGGGGATTTCCTGCTTGGATGAAAATAAAAGGGGTGAGTTTGGGGAAACTCAGTGTGTAAGGAAAACCCATTCAAAGCCCAAGTCAGCTCAAGCCTATTGGGCCTAAGCCCATTCAGGTAACAGTGGTACTGGACCAGAGCCCTTTTCAGATACAATAAACTGGGCCTTAGCCCATTATTCAGATAACAGTATGGCCCATGGGCCCATTTCAAAATACATGCAACATCAATAACATATGCAAGCCCATTTGAGGAGACTACTCAACCCACCAACCACTACGCTCCACCCGTACCAGCCCTACACTCCATGTGGGGAATAGCTCAACCCACCCAACCCAACACTCCACAGTTGCAGCCTTGCTGCTCAGTTAACAGTAAATTGAGGCAAAGCCTCCAGTACGTGGACAAGCCACTCTCAGTACTTCCTCCGTCAATATCCCAATCCCATGCATCAGACAATAACAACATGGCATGCAGTAAATAACAATAGTCAAACATGCATTTAGGTCAATTTAACCCTAGGGGTATTTCGGTAATTTATCTACTAGGGGTAAAACTGTAAATTTTCCACTTTTAAAGGTATTTCAGTAATTTATCTATTTTAGGGTTTTTCATGCATATTCCTACTTTTCAGTACTAATAGAATCACGTACCGAGGGTTCTACCGAATTCGGCCCGTTGGCCCATCATTCCAATTTTGCCCCATTAAGCCCAAAAATATCGAGGGCACGGAAATCATGCACTTTGCAGTCCAAATTTTGCAGCTTACCAAAAACATTAATCGATTTACCTCACGAGCATTCGCACATTCGCAAATCTACAAAATACCGGTTTTCGGCATTTCGGCTTTTCGACTTTTGCCGATCCAGACTAAGAAAGAGGGTGTTAGTTACACACCTGTTTGCGACCATATGCTGACGAGATCCACACACGAACTGCCTACAATTGGATTACTAACACATTAATCTAACTATTCAAATACGAAATACGTATTAACCCCTTACAATATTCGGCCAACCACACCTACAGATCATAGTAAGCTTATAAGAAATCAATAAGCAACTCATTAACAAATTTTTGTCAATGTTTACCACATAATCATAATCTCATTGCAAGTTGTCTTCCTAAACAACAGCCACTAAATCATTTATAACTGGAGCTACGAAACTCCAAATCAAGTGTCGTTAATTTTACGTGAAAATAGACTCATATATCTTCTATCCATAAAATTTTCAGAAATTTTGGTTTAGCCAATCAATACCAAATTTTTCTTAAAGTTTCCCATGTTTCACTGTTTGACTAATCTGACCACTGTTAATTACGAATCAAATTTCTCATTGTACAGAATTGAAAATATGTTCTCGCTTATTTCATTTGAAAATAGACTCATTAATCTTTAATTACATAATTTATTCAGCTTCTAACTCATCTCCCACAATTTATGGTGATTTTCCAAATTCACATTACTGCTACTGTCCCAAGCAGATTTATTACCAAATCACGCTTTCACACATAACTTGCATGCATGTTTTTTTTAAACATGTATATCACCAATCATTCATCACATATCTATGATTTTACTTAAGTATAATCTCTATTTCATCATTTTAAAGCACAACATATTAGCCGATTTTTCCCCTTAGCATCTAAGCACATGCATGCTCATTTGTTTGGCTCAACTTCACATATCTTCCATTTTTCATCAAAAGAATATGAAACAACAACCATTTCCTTCATTTTAATTCATGACCAAATGCTCACAACACAACCAAAAACCAAAATATGCTTCAAGAGTTAAGGTAGAATCAAGAAGAACTCATGAACATCTAGATAGAAGCAAACTACCATGAACTTACCTTCAATTTTCTTCCCCAAGTGACCGAACATTCAAGAGCTTTCTCCTCTCCTTTCTCTTTTCTAACTTTAGGCTATGATGAACAAAGATGGACAAAACTTTGTTCTTTTCACCCCTTTTTTTTAATAAAATTTCATATTTCATCCATTTAATTCTTTAATACAAAAGACATGAAATTCCCATCATGGAACATTTACCTAACCTATTATCATGAAACATTTACCTAACCCATTATCATGGAACATTTACCTAACCCATTATCAATTTATATCAATTTGTACCATAAATTATGGATATCAAGTGCACATTTTGTCTACAACAACATGATGGCTGGCCACTTCATGTAAAATGGGAGGTTTGACATGCAAATCCCCCTATTTTGCACTACTATTTATTTGGCCACTTCAATTTAGCCTATAGCATTTTCAAACATTTTCACATAGGTCCTATTTCATAATTTCACCCCATTTTTCTTATGGAACAAAAATTAACTAAAATTGTTGGGTTCTATCTTAAGCTTGGGCCTTTTAGAGGCCCACTAACATAATTAAACCTATGCCAACATTCACAGAATTCCCGAAAATTGGAGCGTTACAACTCTACCCCCTTAAAGAAATTTCGGCTTCGAAATTTACCTGATCCAAATAGTTGAGGGTATTGTTGACGCATAGTCTCTTCTGATTCCCAAGCAGCTTCTTCCCTTCCATGATTACGCCACAGTACTTTTACCAACGGAACCAACTTCCTTCTTAGAACTTTAACCTCTCGATTTAAAATTTGTATGGGTTCTTCCTCAAAGGTCAAATCAGTCCTTACTTCAATCTCCTCCACTGGCATAACATGTGAGGGATCCAATCGACATCGTCTTAACATAGACACATGAAAGACGTCATGGATTCTGTCTAACTCTGGTGGTAACTCTAACTGATACGCTACTGGCCCTACCTGCTTAAGAACCCGATAAGGGCCTATAAACCGCGGACTCAATTTGCCTTTCTCGAACAATCTCAAGATCTTCTTCCAAGGTGAAACCTTTAAGAAAACCATATCCCCAACCGTGAACTCTATCTCTTTGTGCTTTAGATCCACATACGACTTTTGTCTATTAGATGCCTCTTTTAATCGATCTCTTATCAACTTAACCTTACTTTCAGTATCTGCTACCAACTCCGGTCCAAGCACTTGTCGTTCACCCAACTCTGTCCTACACGTAGGCGTACGACATCTCCGCCCATAAAGTGCCTCATATGGAGCCATCTGAATACTTGCTTGGTAGCTGTTATTGTATGCAAACTCTGCCAATGGCAAGTAATCCTCCCAACTCCCACTAAAATCGAAAATACAACCCCTTAACATATCCTCCAAAATCTGAATAACCCTCTCTGACTGTCCATCTGTCTGTGGGTGAAAGGCAGTACTGAAATCCAAACGTGTACCCAATGCCTCCTGCAACTTCTTCCAGAACCGAGATGTAAACCTAGGGTCTCGGTCGGAAATAATCAACACTGGCACTCCATGTAGTCGCACTATCTCTGCCACATACAACCTAGCAAACTTTTGCAGGGAGTAATCAGTACGAACTAGTATGAAATGGGCAGATTTTGTTAACCTATCCACCACTACCCACACAGAATCTTTCTTGGTGGGTGTCAAAGGTAGCCCACTCACAAAGTCCATAGTGGCTCTCTCCCACTTCCACAATGGAATTTTCACCGGTTGCAGTAATCTAGAAGGAAATTGATGTTCAGCTTTCACTTGCTGGCATGTCAGACATTTCCCCATGAACTCCATTACTTCTCGTTTAAGCCCAGGCCTCCAGTACAGTTCTCGCAAGTCGTGATACAACTTATTCCCTCCAGGATGCATGGCACAAAGTCCCCCATGAGCTTCCTTCAATATTGACTGTCTCAAGTCAGAGTCCTTTGGAACACAAATTCTTTCTCGGAAGCATAAAACTCCTTCAGTATTCAGTCCAAAATCCTTCTCACCCTTCTCAACTTGCTAAAACCGAAGAACCAACGAGTTATCCTTCAACTATTTTTCTTTAATCTGCTCAGTCCAAATAGGTCTCACTTGCAATTTTGCTAACAGACTTCCATCATCAAATAGACTCAAACATGCAAACAAGGCTCCCAAATCAGAAACAACCCTTCGACTCAACGCATCAGCCACCACGTTAGCCTTACCTGGGTGGTACTCAATCGAACAGTCGTAATCCTTAAGCAACTCTACCCATCTTTGTTGCCTAAGGTTTAACTCTTTCTGAGTTAAAAGATACTTTAGACTCTTATGGTCCGTGTATATGATACACTTTTATCCATATAAGTAATGTCTCCAGATTTTCAACGTGAAGATCACTGCTGCTAGCTCTAAGTCGTGCGTAGGGTAGTTCGCTTCATGAGGCTTAAGCTGCCGCGAAGCATAAGCGACCACCTTACCCTCTTGCATCAGTACACATCCTAACCCCACATGTGACGCATCGCTGGACACAGTGAAGTCCTTCCCAGACTCCGATTGAATCAACACTGGTGCTTTAGTCAATACCTTTTTCAAATGGTCAAAAGCTTTTTGCTGACTCTCAGTCCAGATAAATGCTACTCCTTTCCTTAACAGTTTCGTCAATGGTGCAGCAATACGAACCTTCGGTAATAGCCTGCCAAACCTAGAAAACTCTGAATTTCTGATACTGATTTTGGTGGCTTCCATCCTAGAACTGCCTCAACTTTTCGAGGATCCACTCTAGTTCCTTCAGCAAAAACCACATGACCTAGAAAAGCCACTTCTCGCAACCAAAATTCACACTTACTAAACTTTGCATATAGTTCCTTCTCTCTCAGCACTTGCAGCACAATACGTAGATGCTCCTCATGTTTCTCCTCGGTTTCCGAGTATACCAGAATATCATCAATGAAAACTACCACGAATCGATCCAAGTAAGGTTGGAACACTCGATTCATCAGATCCATGAAAGCGGCAGGTGCGTTCGTCAACCCAAACGGCATAACCAGGAACTCGTAATGACCATATCGAGTCCTGAATGCTGTCTTATGAATACCCACTTCCTTTACCCTTAATTGATGGTATCCAGATCAAAGGTCAATCTTGGAAAATACCGAAGCTCCTCTAAGTTGGTCAAATAAATCATCAATCCTTGGCAGTGGGTATTTATTCTTTATCGTCAGTTTGTTCAACTGGCGGTAATCGATGCACATGTGCATTGTCCCATCTTTTTTCTTCACAAACAGAACCGGTGCTCCCCATGGAGACACACTAGGTCTAATGAAGCCTCTATCTAACAACTCTTGGATTTGAGCTTTCAGTTCCACTAACTCCTTTGGTGCCATTCTATAAGGTGCAATAGATACTGGAGCTGTTCCAGGTAACAAATCGATTCCAAACTCTACTTCCCGATTCAGAGGCAATCCAGGAAGCTCCTCTGGGAAAACATCTCGAAATTCCCTAACAGTCCCGACGGTATCCACAGTCAGATCCCCAGTTTCAACTTGATTTACAAAATCCAAGTCCGCCTCGCATCTCTTACGCATCAGTTTCTCAGCCCTTAAAGCTGATACCACATTGGACAAGTAATCTCTTCATTCCCCAATAATCATTACCTCCTCATCCTCAATAGTTCTTAACACCATCCTCTTAGTTGCACAATCCAGCGTTGCCCTATGCTTGGTTAGCCAATCCATCCCTAAGATCAAATCGAATTCTCCGAATGGTAACTCCATTAAGTCTCCACAGAAAATCCTACCTTGAGTTTCTAAAGGCACCTCCCTAAAGAGTTTCTCTACTTTAACTGAGTGACCTAACGGACTTATCACAGTTACCCCACACACAGTTTCCTCAAAGTGAATGCCCAATGCCCCAGAAATATCACATGCAACATATGAATGAGTTGACCCCACATCTATCAGAGCAGTATAGGGTACGTCAGAGATAAAAAAACGTACCAGTTATGACATCAGGTGCGTCACCCTCCTCGCGGCGACGAGCAGCATATACCAAAGCTGGCTAACGAGCCTCAGTGTTAACAGTACCCCTGCTAGGTGCCCCACATCCATGGCCATTGCCACCGCGACCTTGGCCACGACCTCTCGACGGCGATGGTCCACCTCGCGCTGGTTGCACGGGTTGCACAGCCCTTTGTTCAACCACTTGAGCCTAAGCTGGCCTCTTAGGACAACCCCTGATCTTATGTTCCTTTGATCCACAATGACGACAAGCCCCAGAACGTTTCCAACATTCCCCCAGATGCATTCTACCACAATCTCCACAAGCTTGTGGTCTAATGGTGTTTACCGGAACTGTCGAACTGGTTCCTCCATCCTAGCTCTCTTAACATTCTGGTTTGTAGCACCAGTTGGTCCAGCATCTCTCCTGAACCGGTTTCGATCCCTGTCACGGTTCCTTCGTTCAGCTTGCTTCACCTCTTCGGCTATCTTAGCCTTTTCTACCAGTGCAGCAAAATTGCGCTCTCTCTGCGGAGCTATGAGCACCCTTAGCTCATCCCTGAGGCCATCCTCAAAGCGAACACTACGCTCGTATTCGGTATAGACAATACCATTAGCATACCGGCTCAATCGTAGAAACTCTGCCTCATATTCAGCAACGGTCTTACCACCCTGGGTCAGGTTCAGGAATTCCTTCCTTCGCGCTCCACATAGCTAGCTCCGACATACTTCGCCTTGAAAGACTACTTAAACAACTCCCAAGTTACCCTCTCAGCTGGGGTACCCTCTTTCACAGTGATCCACCACTGATACGCCTCATCCCGTAGTAAGGATACTGCTCCTTTTAACTTTTGCTCCACTGAGCAGTCCAAGTCATCCATAATCCGCTCCGTGGCTTCCAGCCAGTACTTAGCCACATTTGGGGCTACTCCAGATACACCCCTAAAAACTTCCGCTCCGTTGGCCCGGAGTCGTTCAGAAATGGACCCCCTATTCATAGGCCCAATATTAGCTCCGAACACCCTTTCCAAAACTCTTAACATGGCCCGGGACCGAGCGTCATCCCCCACGGCCTGATCATACGGCCCATTCTCATCCGCCGGTGGTGGTCGTGCTACTCCAGCAGGTATGTGTTCAGAAGATGAAGATCCAGCTTGAGTACTACCTCAGCCTCGACTACAGCCTCGACCACGGCCTCTTCCCCGAGTAGCTCTCGTACTCATATCGATTTATCTGATTACGAATTTTATGCAGTTAGTTTACTATTTCCACTGTTTATTACAGAATATCTTATGAACAGATAAGGTTTTAGAGTTGTTCTCGCGTAACCACAGTTTAGCTACTATATCAGTTTCCTAGGGCTTAGTTTACCCTACAGTCTCAGTTTTGTAGCCTTTACGCTACATTATCTATAGTACTATCTCTAAGGTTTAGTACTAACTACAATACAGTTCAGTATATAAAACAGAATAGTACTTACAGCCTTGGTGCCGGGGATTCCGTGTGCCATCTCATCAGTTTTCAGATAAACTCAAAAGATTTAGGTTTTTTGAAATCTATTTTCCAAACATTTGTGTTAAAAAAAACAAGTTCGGAGATTATCTCCTTTAAACAGGAAATTTATTTTCAAAAGTCAGGTTTTTTTTCGAAAAAATACCCTCTTTTTTTTGGCATAAAGTTTTGAAAACCCTTTTTGGACCCGATCCACAACCGAGTTGTTGCAACCTGGGCTCTGATACCACTAAATGTAACACCCCAAACCCGTCCTAGACGTTATGACCGGATCCGACATGCCACATCGAAGCGTTCAAAACATTTTATATTGTTGATCCAGAAAAACCTACTTAGTGTTTTAAAAGATAATTTCATTATAGGTTAAAGTGAATGGAAGCTGTGCACCAGGTAGGAAACCGGAAAAGAGGAGGTGAGTCTATCGGACTACTTAAGTACCAAGCTCCCTTTGGATCCAATCCTAGACATGCACACCGCCATTGCCACACCTTAACGTCATGTATATTTCTAGGAAACCGATTTGATTAAGTCATTTTTAGGAAAAATGATTAATATTGAAAAATACTTTCATTGCGGAAGCTTTGCTTGTTGTCGTGTTATTTTGAAATCAATTGTTGTTTTTTTTTAAAACGCGCCCTAAAGCTATCCAATTTCAACAGTTAAAATAAGTAATACCTATCTTAGTAATACATATTAAAACCATCAAAAATAATTAAGCGGCCTTATTACATTTAAAAACCCAAACCTCAACGTAAATAATAGGATGTCCAGCTCACCAGAAGAAAACCAAACTTTCAGAACGGGTGGCCACTCCGAATTCCCTCACAGCTCCAAGCCCACTATGGTTGGGGATTTCCTGCTTGGATGAAAATAAAAGGGGTGAGTTTGGGGAAACTCAGTGTGTAAGGAAAACCCATTCAAAGCCCAAGTCAGCTCAGGCCTATTGGGCCTAAGCCCATTCAGGTAACAGTGGTACTGGACCAGAGCCCTTTTCAGATTACAATAAACTGGGCCTTAGCCCATTATTCAGATAACAGTATGGCCCATGGGCCCATTTCAAAATACATGTAACATCAATAACATATGCAAGCCCATTTGAGGAGACTACTCAACCCACCAACCACTACACTCCACCCGTACCAGCCCTACACTCCATGTGGGGAATAGCTCAACCCACCCAACCCAACACTTCATAGTTGCAGCCTTGCTGCTCAGTTAACAGTAAATTGAGGCAAAGCCTCCAGTACGTGGACAAGCCACTTTCAGTACTTCCTCCGTCAATATCCCAATCCCATGCATCAGATAATAACAACATGGCATGCAGTAAATAACAACAGTCAAACATGCATTTAGGTCAATTTAACCTTAGGGGTATTTCGGTAATTTATCTACTAGGGGTAAAACTGTAAATTTTCCACTTTTAAAGGTATTTCATTAATTTATCTATTTTAGGGTTTTTCATGCATATTCCTACTTTTCACGTACTAACAGAATCACATACCGAGGTTTCTTACCGAATTGGGCCCGTTGGCCCATCATTCCAATTTTGGCCCATTAAGCCCAAAAATATCGAGGGCACAGAAATCATGCACTTTGCAGTCCAAATTTTGCAGATTACCAAAAACATTAATCGATTTACCTCACGAGCATTCGCACACTCGCAAATCTACAAAATACCAGTTTTCGGCATTTCAGCTTTTCGACTTTTGCCGATCCAGACTAAGAAAGAGGGTGTTAGTTACACACCTGTTTGCGACCATATGCTGACGAGATCCACACACGAACTGCCTACAATTGGATTACTAACACATTAATCTAACTATTCAAATACGAACTACGTATCAACCCCTTACAATATTCGGCCAACCACACCTACAGATCATAGTAAGCTTATAAGAAATCAATAAGCAACTCATTAACAAATTTTTGTCAATGTTTACCACATAATCATAATCTCACTGCAAGCTGTCTTCCTGAATAACAGTCACTAAATCATTTATAACTGGAGCTACGAAACTCCAAATCAAGTGCCGTTAATTTTACCTGAAAATACACTCATATATCTTCTATCCATAAAATTTTCAGAATTTTTGGTTTAGCCAATCAATACCAGATTTTTCTTAAAGTTTCCCATGTTTCACTGTTTGACTAATCTGATCACTCTTCATTATGAATCAAATTTCTCATTGTACAGAATTGAAAATATTTTCTCGTTTATTTCATTTGAAAATAGACTCATTAAGCTTTAATTACATAATTTATTCAGCTTCTAACTCATCTCCCACAATTTATGGTGATTTTCCAAATTCACGTTACTGCTGCTGTCCCATGCAGATTTATTACCAAATCACTCTTTCACACATAACTTGCATGCATGTTTTTTTTTAAACATGTATATCACCAATCAATCATCACATATCTATGGTTTTACTTAAGTATAATCTCCATTTCATCATTTTAAAGCACAACATATTAGCCGATTTTTCCCCTTAGCATCTAAGCACATGCATGCTCATTTGTTTGGCTCAACTTCACATATCTTCCATTTTCATCAAAAGAACATGAAACAACAACCATTTCCTTCATTTTAATTCATGACCAAATGCTCACAACACAACCAAAAACCAAAATATGCTTCAAGAGTTAAGGTAGAATCAAGAAGAACTCATGAACATCAAGATAGAAGCAAACTACCATGAACTTACCTTCAATTTTCTTCCCTAAGTGACCGAACATTCAAGAGCATTCTCCTCTCCTTTCTCTTTTCTAACTTTAGGCTATGATGAACAAAGATGGACAAAACTTTGTTCTTTTCACCCCCTTTTTTTTAATAAAATTTCATATTTCATCCATTTAATTCTTTAATACAAAAGACATGAAATTCCCATCATGGAACATTTACCTAACCCATTATCATGAAACATTTACCTAACCCATTATCATGGAACATTTACCTAACCCATTATCAATTTGTATCAATTTGTACCATAAATTATAGATATCAAGTGCACATTTTGTCTACAACAACATGATGGCTGGCCACTTCATGTAAAATGGGAGGTTTGACATGCAAATCCCCCTATTTTGCACTACTATTTATTTGGCCACTTTAATTTAGCCTATAGCATTTTCAAACATTTTCACATAGGTCCTATTTCATAATTTCACCCCCTTTTTCTTATGGAACAAAAATTAACTAAAATTGTTGGGTTCTATCTTAAGCTTGGGCCTTCTAGAGGCCCATTAACATAATTAAACCTATGCCAACATTCACAGAATTCCCGAAAATTGGGGCGTTACAAAATAGTAAAAGTTGAAAAAGTTAGTATTATTAGTTAATTGTAGTAAGTAGTTAATAAAATGTGAATAGATAGAGTTGAATGATAATTAAACCATATAATATGTTAGTGGACAAATATGGACTCAATTTGGTTAGTTTTTAAGTTAGTATAAAAAGGGTAAATTATTAAATTAAAAATTAAAAATAACATAAAGTAAAAAACAGAACAAAGTTTATCATCTTTCTTTGTTCTATGTCGAAAGCTGAATAAGAGAAAAGCTATGGTTTAAGCTTGAGCATTCGAAACTTAATATCTTTGCATGTAAGTCCATTTCCACCCGTTTTTCATGAATTTTGTGCTTTTGGGATCATTTTTTCTTAACTTAGCTAGCCCGGGGGTTAATTTGTAAAACTGTTAAGTGTTTTGAAAGTTTCCATTGATGAATTTGGTGTGTTTTGTTTTTATGTTTAATGGTAGAAAATAAGGTTTGGATGTTAAATAGAAATATTTTGTTAAGTGATATAGTATCATTTTTAAGTTTAGGGATTTAATCGAAAATAAATTAAAATAAGCATGGTTTTCTTGAAAAATTTTAGCATGTGTCGATTGTTTAAGGATGTAGATGAATTTGGCACATGGGTCTAAGGACTAATTGTGAAAACGTTCATTTTAACATTGAGGACTAAATTGAATTTTATGTAAAAATTTTAGGCAAACGTGTAAAATTGTAAATAAGAAGTCAAATGTATTAAATTGAATAGTATATGAAATTGTGGTTAATAATTGAATGAAATTATTATAGATGAAGAACAAGTAGATAACCGAGGAAAAGAGAAAGTTGCGAAATAGTCCCTGAACTTTTGTCTTTTCTATAGCTTATCCCTGGTAAGTAGATAACCGAGGAAAAGAGAAAGTTGCGAAATAGTCATTGAATTGGAGTAAGGAAATATGATTCGTGAAAGTAGTTGATTTGAGCGTTGTTACTCGAAAATTAATTGAGCGATGAACGTAGGATAGGATACAATTGTCATGCCAATAGGTTATATTGAGCGCTATATGAGACTGATTAGTGTTGGGATTATGATTTCTGATTTACTCTTGTTTACTGAATATACCAAAGTTTAGAATTTGTTGCGGACTATCGTGTTCTATATGTTTCTTGGGGAAAATGTAAAGCCCTTGGGCTTGGCACTTAGTGTTGAGGTGTGTTTCGGAGGGATGTTAGCCTACGGGCTTAACACTTAATGCCCAGGTGTGTTTTTGGATGGATAGTCCATTTGAGTGTTTTGGTGTGTTCTAGATGGTTAACTGTATATCCAAGTTCGTTTATATCATTCATCGGGTAGGTTTCTAAAGATTGTATGTCTTGTTGTTAAGTAATATAAATGTTCACTTGATATTTTGAAAGTATGAAGTGAGTTTATATTGAATGATGAGGTATGATTGGTCAAGTTATATAATATGTGAATAAACTTATGGACTCACATGTTGAGTAATTCTGATCATATATTAACAGTTATTATAATGAACTTGTTTATACGACAAGTTTATTGTTTTAACAGTTGAACTTACTAAGCTCTAGTGAAGCTTACTTGTGTTCTTTCCTGTTCCTTGTAGATTAAGTTTTTTGGAGTTGGGCGATTAGATCAACTTGAAAATCACACTATCCAAACACATTTTGGTAGTTTTTGATACGTTTATTTTGGGTTATATGGCATGTAATAGGTGTGTTTTATATGTTTAGATACCTAATACAAATGTTAGGTTTTAAGGTTGGGGTAAAGATGTTTGAGTCTGGTTGTATATATATGTGTATATGGTTTTAGTTTTGGTATGTATATGTGTAATAGCCCATTTTTAGTCAAATTGAAATAGTGGTTTTGGGACCACAAATCTGAGTTCGAAATTATTATTTTATTATTATTTTAAATTAATAGCATGATAATATGTTTGTGTGAAAATTTCATTAAGAAATTTCATTGTTTAATTAGTTAATTTGATAAAAATGACTAAATCGCGTAAAGTGAAAAATTGATGTTCTATTAGTTAAAAGCGCCTAAAAACTATGGAATATTAAAGTAAAGTCATTAAGTAGTAATTATACCATTATAATGGTGAGTGGACATTTATGGACACATTATTAGGTGTTTTTAAATGTTTAATTAAAGGTTAATTTTGTAATTTGGTTATTAAAGTAAAATAAATAAAACAAAAATCAAATTACAAAAGTTATCATCTTCTTTAGCCAATTCTTAGCAAGAAGAAAAGCCACTTTTAGGGCTTGAAATTCAGCAAGCTATTCTCCTTCCATTAGGTATGTATTTTTAACTCGTTTTTAATGAATTCTATATTTTTGAGATCATTGCAGCTTAATCTAGGTAGCCCAGGGACTATTTTGTAAAATTATTAAAGGTTTAGAGTTTTTATATTGATGAATACATGAGTATTTTGATGTTTAATGATAGATTATGAATGTTTGATGACAGTTCTACAAGTTTTGTTAAATGATTTTTAGTGAAAATGCCAATTAGGGATTAAATTGTGAAATGTGGAAACTTTTTGGTTAAAATGTGAAATAAATGAAAAATATGGGCTTATATGTGCACTAGCAAAATTTGGCTAGCATGGGTTGGTTTTAAATTGCATGAATTTGTGATTTTATGAAATAAGGACTAAATTGTAAAAAGTGAAACATTAGGAGAAAAAATGTAAAAGTGTCTTAATTGGAATTTTGGACTAAATTGAATAGAGAGGTAATTAAATAAGTTGATTTTGATTACATTTAGATGAAGAAAAGTGAAATTTGGATTTAGATCGTGGGAAAAACAAGGTGTTGGACTAGTCGATCCGTTCTGTCGTTTTAATGATCGGGGTAAGTTCGTATAGTTAAAATTTAATGTTTATTTATTAAATTTATGAATGGTATTATGTATTTATTCATATCTATTATTGAAAATAAAATTATTTTTGTATTATGAAATTGAATTAAATGTTTAAAACAAGTACAATGCAGGATTGAGTACAACCGTTTTATGACAAAGGATGAATTGAACGTAAGACCATGGTAGGACCATGACAGTATTTATATGTAAGACCATAGTTGGTCTATGGCATTTTAATGAAAAGACCTTAACTGGGTTATGGCACCTTGGACGTAAGACCATGGTTGGACCATGGCAGTATTTATATGTAAGACCATAGCTGGGCTATGGCATTCTGATGATAAGACCATAACTGGGTTATGGTACTACAAATGTAAGACCATGGTAGGGCCATGGCAATACACATGTAAGACCATAGTTAGACTATGGCACAAGAAAAATGATGTACTCATATTTTTAAGTCGTTCTTCGATTCAGAAAGACTTGGTAAGTGACATATGAAATTAATATTGAAAGACTTACGGTTATTATTAGAGTTGATCTGAAATAAGAGTATCCATCGATATTTAAATAATTCAACGGGTATATTGAAGATTTGAAATGGTGAGAAATAGATACGTATCGATACAGGCGTGTACAAAAAACTATATAAGCATCGGATATATGAAAGTTGTGAATACATGATTAGTTATGTGATTGAAAACATAATAACATTATGGTTAAATGCTTTGTAGCATGTTGTATTTACAATTTGAATGGTTAATAAGTGATAAGTATTGCTTATTATTTTCATACGAGCTTACTAAGCTATAAAGCTTACTTTGTTTATTTTTCTTTGTTTTATAGTGATTTCAATGTTAGCTCAAATTTGAGGGTCGTCGAAAACTTCATCACACTATCAAGCTATCATTTTGGTACTTTTGAATCTATGTTTTGGAATATATGGAATGTATAGGAACTTTGTTCACTTTGGTATATAAGTTGTTGATGAATTTAGCCGTTTCGTTTGGCTTGTAAATTTCTATGGTTTGGTTTGTATATATAACCATGAAAGTTGGCTTAATTTTATTGGTTTGGTTGTGTATATATGTATGTGTGCATATGGTTTATGTTATGTGATTGAGTCTGGCTTTGTGATGCTTATTGATAATAGGTATGGTGGTTCATATTAGAGAAGATATATGTTTGTAAATTTTGAGCCAATTTTGATGCATGTTTGAAATTGTTTAATTAGTTGAAATGTATATGTGAATTTGGTATAAATGGATTGGCCTATTTTGTGACTTGAGTGTTTTGTGGATAATGATATTGAGTTAGCATAAACTAGGCTTGATTGAGTTGGTATGAATGCCTATATATGCCATGTTTTGTTCCATTTGAGTTTGGTGTAGGTACATGCAATTTGGGTGGAAAAATGGCTTGGTATAGCCTATTTTTGTCCACACGGGCAAAGACACGGGCGTGTGTCTCAGCCGTGTGTGACACACAGTTATGTTGCACGGCTGTGTGTCCGTTGGTGTTGAATTAAAAACCAAGTCAGTATGCTCCACACGGCCTCACACATGGGCGTCTGACTTGGCCGTGTGGCTTAAGTCAGTATACCCTACAGGATTGGCACGGCCTACCACACGGCCTGGCACACGGGCGTGTATGGCTATTTTTAGGGCACACGGGTGTGCGTGTTGGTCGTGTGGCCCAAGTCAGAGAGTTACATAGGGTTGGACTGTAACACCCTGAACCCGATACCGTCGCCGGAGTCGAACACGAGGTGTTGACAGACTTCAAACCACTTATTCGACATTTCCCAGACAAGCTTTCGATCTGCGTACTAGTCGCTTTAAAAATCATATCTTGAGTTTCACAACTCGAAAATCAGTTTCGTGATTTTTCCCTGAAACTAGACTCATATGCCCATCTCCATAATTTTTTCTAGAATTTTTGGTCGGGCCAATTAGTACAGTTTATTAGTCAAAGTCTCCCATGTTACAGGGATCGACTACACTGACCCTTGCGCATTACGAATTGGATATCTCCCTGCACAGAGCTTCAATACTGATGTCGTTTGTTTCTATAGAAACTAGACTCAGAGAGGAATCTGTACATATATGGCATGACTCCTAATTATCTCTGGTTAATTTTTAATAAATCTCCAAAGTCGGAACAGGGAATCCAGAAACCGTTCTGGCCCTGTCTCACAAGAACCTGAATATCTCTTAACATACTGTCCATATGATCTTTTCGTTACTTCTATATGAAAATAGACTCATCGAGCTTCAAATACATAATTTATTCATCAATTAATTCCACTCCTACTATTTTAGTGATTTTTCGATCTCACATCACTGCTGCTGCTAGCATCTGTTACGAAAGCAACTATGCCTATTTCGTGATTTCTCCTTGATCTAACTAGTAATTCATCATACATATCACCAATTATGATCATGACTAGCCATGCCAAAGGCTAATCATTGTCAAACTTCCCCCTACTACACTATTGCCATATCATGAATTTTAACACCAAAATAATCAACCATGACGTATGGCATAAAAAGGTCGAATTATCAAGATTTGCGACCTAACGTTATGAATCCAAACCCAACCGAACATTTATGCCATTTTCGCATGGCTAAAAGATTACATACCAAAGTTCAAACACAACATAATAGCCTATACATGCCGAAATGTTCTCCTAAGC
The DNA here is from genome assembly GCF_007990345.1 of Gossypium hirsutum. NCBI lineage: Eukaryota > Viridiplantae > Streptophyta > Magnoliopsida > Malvales > Malvaceae > Gossypium > Gossypium hirsutum. Next base: position 87,567,330 of record NC_053434.1, on the reverse strand, counting down.
CAACTAAGAAGAAAGTACCAAAACTTGCTATCCGGTGTGATGACTTCGATGACGGCCCGACCACGCAAAAAGAGACGAGTCCAAGAGACCTAGAATAGGTGACAAGGAAACATCGAGTGAGTTTATAACTCAGTAAGTCATAAGCAATACACTACCATCCATTAATAACATTATCACAAGAGGAAACAAAATGGAATGAGGCTAGTTACTCCATCCATACCGAACCATACCATAGTTCCTCCGACCTATCGGTTCAATCTCATACCAAATCATGCATTCACATTCCATATACTCATCAATAGAATATTCGAGGCATTTTCATAAATCATTTCATTTTCGTTACAATCATACAACTAAACGGCCTTTCACCCATTCCACGATAAATCTTATGTACGTGACTTCAAGTATATTTGTCACATAGGTTCAACTTACCAAGCTCAACTCCAACTATAAACATAGCACCTATTAGCCATGAACTCAAGATACTTACCCGATCCGCTGTCCGTGATCAACTCAATAACGTCGCACACTTAGTGTCCATAATGTTTCAAAAATATATAATAAGTCCGCACACTCAGTGCTATATAATCAACTCGCACACTTAGTGCTATATAATCAAACTCGCACACTTAGTGCTACATAGTCAACTCGCACACTTAGTGCTACATAGTCAAACTCGCACACTTAGTGCTACATAGTCAATTCGCACACTTAGTGCTGCACAATTTAAACCCGCACACGTAGCGCCAATCTCATGGTCATAAATGTTTATACCCGCACATTTAGTGCCGAGATCAACAACTCAATACATCTCACCTCTTTTCTTTTCATTCAACACTTTCATCATCACATACGTACATGCATATATATATTTTTTCATTCCATTCAGCATCATTACATAAACGTTATGACCATTTGAATTAATACCAACTATATGCTTAATGACTTACTTGGTGTTGGGTAAGACGGTTCCAATTCGGCTACTCGATGATCTTTTCTTTGCCTTTGCTTGATTCTCCTCCTCTAACTCCTTGAGCTTAATCAATAAATCAACTAGTTTAGCCATCTTGCTAAACATTCATAATTCAATTACACATGCATATGTATGTTTGTATATTCGGCAACCATCCTCACTAATTACCCATTTAGTCGATTATACACATAATTAAAGGTAACATCCCGAATGGGCATACTTGTGTATATATACATATATATGTATATATATATACTTCGGAATGGGCATCACAATTAGATTTAACACCACCTTCATACTCAATTAGATGGCCGAATGTATGTATACATGTACAATGTCAACTATAACATCATTTAAACACCTAATTTCATCTCATGAACACTTAATCAAAATTTCCTAATCTAGCATATTTTCACATCTATTTGTAACATCATGTAAATCCACATATAATTACATTTCTTAAGTTCCACATCTTAATGCCCATTATAGCCACTCCCATAGTCTAAATCTAGCAATCGGCAACACCCACCTTTCCATTATGTTAGCCGAATACTCATTCTCTTCCTAGTCCTAAATTCGGCACCTCCAACAAAATAGCTTAACAATTTCAACTTTCATGCTAACATAACAAGCAACTTAACACATCCATATAACTAGCATGCTAATAGCATCAAGGTATCAACTAAAATTTTTTAAGCTCCTTAGCCGAATCCTAACTCTCCAACAACCCCAAATCCAACCATGGGATAGATAGAATTTAGACTCATCCCCCAAAGGTTGTGTAAACTTCCAAAAATATCATTGAACATACCTTGATCTAAAGGACCACCTTGGCCGAATCTTGCTTCCTCTTCTTCCTCTAGTTACGACAATTGCAAAAGAAAGAAAACATGAACACTCCTTGTTCCCTCCTTATTAAGCATTCAAACTCCCTCATTTTCATGCCACAACATCAAACACTCCTCCTAGATACAAGCAATGGCCGAACTCTTTCCAAGTTTTTCTCCCCTTCTTTTTCTTGGTTTTTCGGCTAGGAGATGGCAAGTATGACACCCATTTTTTTTGTTCACTTTCCTATTATTATCCCCATCATTTGTTAACCAAAAGAAAACATATTAAATTTGAATGAGTGGAGCATCATCACTCCTTGGACGGCCACCTTGTATTTTATGGGCAATTTGACATGCAAAGCCATGCATCCTCACCCTATTATTAATTACTCCTTATAATTCATCTATCATCTTTTCTAACCTCGTCAACTAGGTCCTTTTTGAATTAATTCACAATCCTAAAGCTAATATTAAGCATTTAATTTCTCATATATTCACTGTCACACAAAAATTTATGCAATTAAAACACAAAAAATAAATTTTTGGCTCGGTAATGTGGTCTCGAAACCACATTCCGACCAGGGTCTAATTTGGGTTGTCACAACTCTCCCCCACATAAGAAATTTTCGTCCCCGAAAATCTTACTGGTAAATAATTTTGGATATCGATCCTTCATAGAGTCCTCAAGTTCCCAAGTGGCTTCTTCAATTCCGTGTTTATGCCACAGTACTTTCACTAATGAGATTTTCCTGTTTCGTAGTTCTTTTACTTTATGTGCTAAAATATGAACTGGTTCTTCTTCGTAACTTAAATTAGATTGAATCTCGATCTCCAATGGAGGAATTACGTGCGATGGATCGGACCTATATCGTCGAAGCATCGAGACATGAAAAACGTTGTGAATCTTTTCGAGCTCAGGGGGCAAAATTAATCGGTATGCAACGGGTCCAACTCGTTCGGATACTTCGTACGGACCGATGAACCTCGGACTCAATTTGCCCTTACGACCAAATCTAAGCACCTTCTTCCAGGGTGAAACTTTGAGAAATACTTTGTCTCCAACCTGATATTCAATGTCTTTTCTTTTCAAATCCGCATACGACTTTTGACGATCCGAAGCGATTTTCAAACTTTCGCGAATTACTCAAACTTTCTGTTCGGCATCCTTAATCAAATCAACCCCAAGGATCTTACTTTCACTAAGTTCAGTCCAAAATATTGGGGTACGGCATTTACGACCGTACAAAGCCTCGTAAGGTGCCATCTTAATACTTGATTGAAAACTATTGTTGTAAGCGAATTCAATCAAAGGTAAATACCGTTCCCATGAACCATTAAACTCGAGGATGCAACATCTCAACATATCCTCAAGTATCTGAATTATTCGCTCGGATTGACCATCGGTTTGTGGATGAAAAGCGGTGCTAAAATGCAGCTTGGTACCCAAAGCTTGCAATTTCTTCCAAAATCGCGAGGTGAATCTCGGATCTCTATCCGACACGATAGAAATAGGTACTCCATGTAATCTCACAATCTGAGAAATATACAATTCGGCTAGTTTATCCAATGAAAAATCCGTACGCACGGGGATAAAGTGAGCCGACTTAGTCAGTCTATCAACAACAACCCAAATCTCATCCTTCTTACTTGCTGACAATGGCAGTCCGGACACAAAGTCCATTGTGACTCGATCCCATTTCCACTCGGGTATCATGATCGGCTGAAGTAATCCTGAAGGCACTTGATGTTCTGCTTTCACTTGTTGACATATTAAACATCTCGAAACAAAGTCGGAGATGTCCCGTTTCATACGATGCCACCAAAACCGACGTTTCAAATCGTTGTACATTTTCGTACTCCTCGGGTGAATTGACATTCGGCTACAATGAGCTTTGTTCAGAATCATCGAAATGAGTTCTGAATTTCTTGGAACACACAACCAACTTCTGAACCTCAAACAATCGTCATCATCAATTTGAAATTCGGATTCCATATTCGGAATACATTCAGCCCGTTTTGCAACCAATTCATCGTCGACTTTCTGAGCTTCACGAATTTGATGAATCAATGATGGTTTGGCCTTTAATTCAGCTACTAACACATTGTCGGGTAGAACAGACAAGCGCACATTCATCGCTCGTAAAACAAACAGCGATTTTCGGCTTAAGGCGTCCGCAACCACATTAGCCTTTCCCGGGTGGTAATCAATGACAAGCTCGTAATCTTTCAACAACTCAAGCCAACGTCTTTGTCGCAGATTTAAGTCTCTTTGAGTCATCAAATATTTGAGACTTTTGTGATCCGAAAATACATGGCACTTTTCGCCAAACAAATAATGTTGCCATATTTTCAAAGCAAATACGATGGCGGCTAGCTCGAGATCATGGGTTGGATAATTTCTCTCGTGTGGCTTCAATTGTCTCGACGCATAGGCCACAACTCGACCTTCTTGCATCAATACGCAACCCAACCCGAGTAGGGATGCGTCACTATAAATGACAAACTCTTTGCCTGATTCGGGTTGCACCAAAATTGGAGCTTCAGTCAAATGAGTTTTCAGTTGATCGAAGTTTTTTGACATTCCTCCGTCCATTCGAACTTAACATCCTTTTGAAGTAGCTTCGTCATTGGTGTGGCTATCATCGAGAAACCTTTTACAAATCGTCGGTAATAACCGGCGAGCCCCAGGAAGCTCCGAACTTCGGTAATATTTCTTGGAGGCTTCCAGTTAAGTATGGCTGAAATTTTGCTCGGGTCAACTCGAATACCCGTTGCGGATACCACATGACCCAAGAAGCTAACCTCTCTCAACCAGAACTCACACTTACTGAACTTCGCATATAACTGCTTATTCCGCAAAATTTGCATCACTAATCTCAGGTGTTCAGCATGTTCGGTCTCATCTCTTGAATAGACCAAGATGTCATCAATGAACACAACTACGAACTGATCCAAATATGGTCTGAAGATTCGATTCATCAAATCCATAAATACCGCAGGGGCATTAGTGAGCCCGAACGGCATCACTAAGAACTCGTAGTGACCGTACCTCGTTCTAAAAGCAGTTTTGGGTACGTCCGAATCTCGAATCCGCAACTGATAATAACCCGATCTCAAATCTATCTTTGAAAACACTGATGCTCCCTTTAATTGATCAAACAAATCATCAATACGCAGTAACGGATACTTGTTCTTTATCGTCACTTTATTCAGTTGACGATAGTCAATGCACAACCTCATGGTTCCGTCCTTCTTTTTCACGAACAATACTGGTGCACCCCAAGGTGAGAAACTTGGTCGAGCAAAACCTCTATCCGTCAATTCTTGCAACTGAGATTTTAACTCCTTTAACTCGGTTGGTGCCATACGATACAGAGCTATCGAAATCGGCGTAGTCCCAGGTACAAGCTCAATACAAAACTCTACCTCCCGAACAGGTGGTAAACCCGGTAATTCTTCAGGAAACACATCCGGGTATTCACAAACCACCGGCACAGATTCGGGTTTCTTTTTTTAACTCTTTGTCATCAAGTACATACGCAAGGTATGCTTCGCACCCTTTTCTTACATATTTCTGGGCTAACATTGCTGATATTATAGCTGGCAACCCCCTTAAGTCCGTAGACTCAACTCGGATTATCTCGTTATTTACGCACCTCAAATCAATAGTCTTGCTTTTGCAATTCACAACCGCATCATGCGCGGTCAACCAATCCAAACCAAGAATAACATCAAATTCGTCAAACGGCAAAAGCATCAAATCGGCCGGAAAACAGGATTCTCAGATTATTAGAGGGCATCTCTTACACACTTTATCAACAAGTACGCATTGACCCAAAGGGTTTGACACTCGAATTACGAACTCAGTAGACTCAACAGGTAGAGTCTTACTGGATGCTAAGGTTTCGCATACATATGAATGAGTAGAGCCAGGGTCAATCAATGCAATCACATTAGTATCAAAGAGAGTGAAGGTACCAGTGATGACGTCGGGGGAGGATGCCTCCTCTCGTGCGCGAATGGCATATGCACTAGCAGGAGTACGGTTCTCGGCTCGAACAGCCGTATCAGGGGCCCCTCTCTGACTACCATCCCTACCTCCTAAAATTCTCGGTGGTCTACCTCTAGTTGTCACTCCACTAGGTCTTGCACCTTGAATCTTATTCTTCTCATCAAGCTCCGTGCAATCTCTAATGAAGTGGTCCTTCGAACCGCATCCGTAACAGGCCCTGTTAGTAGACTTACCCCAGCATTCACCTAGGTGTCGTCTTCTGCATTGGGGACATTCAGGTTTCTCTTGACGATTATTGCCCACACTAGCTACCGAAGTAGCTCGAGAGCCCGTCGATGGTTTTGCTCTGATGGAAATTCCCGCAGTCGTCCTCGACTTATTAGTGTCCTCCTTGAACTTCTTTACAGCTGAGAACGGAGCTTTACCCGTCGATCTTTTACGATAGTCTCTAGCTTCAGACTTAGCCTTCTTCTTCTCCTTTTCAAGTTCTTCCGCCTTGCAAGCTCGTTCGACTAGTGTTACGAATTCTTTTATTTCCAAAATACCCATTAGTAGCTTTAAATCTTCATTCAATCCTTCTTCGAATCTTTTGCACATAGCAACCTCATCAGCTACACACTCCCGGGCATACCTACTGAGTCTCACGAATTCATGTTCGTATTCAGATACTGTCATACGACCTTGCTTGAGTTCCAAGAATTCCTTACGCTTTTGATCAATGAACCGTTGGCTAATATATTTCTTCCGAAATTCCGTCTGAAAGAAGTCCCAAGTTACTCGTTCGTTTGGGACTATGGAAATCAGGGTCCTCCACCAATAGTAGGCTGAGTCCCGCAACAAGGATATAGCACACTTTAGACATTCATCGGGTGTGCATGACAGTTCATCAAACACCCGAATGGTGTTATCAAGCCAGAACTCGGCCCTTTCAGCATCATCAGTAACTATGGCCCTGAACTCCTCAGCCCCGCGCTTCCTAATCAAGTCTACAGGTGGCTTACTCAGCCTCACAGGATCAGTAACTGATGGCATTACTGGCTCCGGGGGTGGATTATTCAAATTCAGGAATTGTTGGACAGCCGGATTGGTTCGGGCATACTGCGCGACCCATTCATTCATCATGGTAAAGAAGGCTTGTTTAGCCCCCTCACCTTGATTATTCGCAGATGACTGAGGTTCAACAGGCGGCGTCCCTTGTGCAGGAGTAGCCGCTACGCTCTCAACGTCATCCGCTAAGGTTCCTTCTACACCGGGGTCCATTTACTAATCAAAACAAAAACATTTTAACCGTCAGAAGTCATCACACATTTAAACATTAACATTAAGGCATGTATAGCTAGACTCATACGCGCTATGGTAGTCCTAGAACCGACTAAACCATAGCTCTGATACCAATCAAATGTAACACCCCGTACCCGATACCGTCGCCGGAGTCGAACACGAGGTGTTGACAGACTTCAAACCACTTATTCGACATTTCCTAGACAAGCTGCCGATCTGCGTACTAGTCCCTTTAAAAATCATATCTTGAGTTTCACAACTCGAAAATCAGTTTCGTGATTTTTCCCTGAAACTAGACTCATATTCCCATCTCTATAATTTTTTTCTAGAATTTTTGGTTGGGCCAATTAGTACAGTTTATTAGTCAAAGTCTCCCATGTTACAGGGATCGACTACACTGACCCTTGCGCATTACGAATTGGATATCTCCCAGCACAGAGCTTCAATACTGATGTCGTTTGTTTCTATAGAAACTAGACTCAGAGAGGAATCTGTACGTATATGGCATGACTCCTAATTATCTCTGGTTAATTTTTAATAAATCTCCAAAGTCGGAACAGGGAATCCAGAAACTGTTCTGGCCCTGTCTCACGAGAACCTAAATATCTCTTAACATACTGTCCATATGATCTTTTCGTTACTCCTATATGAAAATAGACTCATCGAGCTTCAAATACATAATTTATTCATCAATTAATTCCACTCCTACAATTTTTAGTGATTTTTCGATCTCACGTCACTGCTGCTGCCAGCATCTGTTACGAAAGCAACTATGCCTATTTCGTGATTTCTCCTTGATCTAACTAGTAATTCATCATACATATCACCAATTATGATCATGACTAGCCATGCCAAAGGCTAATCATTGTCAAACTTCCCCCTACTACACTATTGCCATATCATGAATTTTAACACCAAAATAATCAACCATGACGTATGGCATAAAAAGGTCGAATTATCAAGATTTGCGACCTAACGTTATGAATCCAAACCCAACCGAACATTTATGCCATTTTCGCATGGCTAAAAGATTACATACCAAAGTTCAAACACAACATAATAGCCTATACATGCCGAAATGTTCTCCTAAGCCAACTAAGAAGAAAGTACCAAAACTTGCTATCCGGTGTGATGACTTCGATGACGGCCTGACCACGCAAAAAGAGACGAGTCCAAGAGACCTAGAATAGGTGACAAGGAAACATCGAGTGAGTTTATAACTCAGTAAGTCATAAGCAATACACTACCATCCATTAATAACATTATCACAAGAGGAAACAAAATGGAACGAGGCTAGTTACTCCATCCATACCGAACCATACCATAGTTCCTCCGACCTATCGGTTCAATCTCATACCAAATCATGCATTCACATTCCATATACTCATCAATAGAATATTCGAGGCATTTTCATAAATCATTTCATTTTCGTTACAATCATACAACTAAACGGCCTTCACCCATTCCACGATAAATCTTATGTACGTGACTTCAAGTATATTTGTCACATAGGTTCAACTTACCAAGCTCAACTCCAACTATAAACATAGCACCTATTAGCCATGAACTCAAGATACTTACCCGATCCGCTGTCCGTGATCGACTCAATAACGTCGCACACTTAGTGTCCATAATGTTTCAAAAATATATAATAAGTTCGCACACTCAGTGCTATATAATCAACTCGCACACTTAGTGCTATATAATCAAACTCGTACACTTAGTGCTACATAGTCAACTTGCACACTTAGTGCTACATAGTCAAACTCGCACACTTAGTGCTACATAGTCAATTCGCACACTTAGTGCTGCACAATTTAAACCCGCACACGTAGCGCCAATCTCATGGTCATAAATGTTTATACCTGCACATTTAGTGCCGAGATCAACAACTCAATACATCTCACCTCTTTTCTTTTCATTCAACACTTTCATCATCACATACGTACATGCATATATATATATTTTTCATTCCATTCAGCATCATTACATAAACGTTATGACCATTTGAATTAATACCAACTATATGCTTAATGACTTACTTGGTGTTGGGTAAGACGGTTCCAATTCGGCTACTCGATGATCTTTTCTTTGCCTTTGCTTGATTCTCCTCCTCTAACTCCTTGAGCTTAATCAATAAATCAACTAGTTTAGCCATCTTGCTAAACATTCATAATTCAATTACACATGCATATGTATGTTTGTATATTCGGCAACCATCCTCACTAATTACCCATTTAGTCGATTATACACATAATTAAAGGTAACATCCCGAATGGGCATACTTGTGTATATATACATATATATGTATATATATATACTTCGGAATGGGCATCACAATTAGATTTAACACCACCTTCATACTCAATTAGATGGCCGAATGTATGTATACATGTACAATGTCAACTATAACATCATTTAAACACCTAATTTCATCTCATGAACACTTAATCAAATTTTCCTAATCTAGCATATTTTCACATCTATTTGTAACATCATGTAAATCCACATATAATTACATTTCTTAAGTTCCACATCTTAATGCCCATTATAGCCACTCCCATAGTCTAAATCTAGCAATCGGCAACACCCACCTTTCCACTATGTTAGCCGAATACTCATTCTCTTCCTAGTCCTAAATTCGGCACCTCCAACAAAATAGCTTAACAATTTCAACTTTCATGCTAACATAACAAGCAACTTAACACATCCATATAACTAGCATGCTAATAGCATCAAGGTATCAACTAAAATTTTTTTAAGCTCCTTAGCCGAATCCTAACTCTCCAACAACCCCAAATCCAACCATGGGATAGATAGAATTTAGACTCATCCCCCAAAGGTTGTGTAAACTTCCAAAAATATCATTGAACATACCTTGATCTAAAGGACCACCTTGGCCGAATCTTGCTTCCTCTTCTTCCTCTAGTTACGACAATTGCAAAAGAAAGAAAACATGAACACTCCTTCTTCCCTCCTTATTAAGCATTCAAACTCCCTCATTTTCATGCCACAACATCAAACACTCCTCCTAGATACAAGCAATGGCCGAACTCTTTCCAAGTTTTTCTCCCCTTCTTTTTCTTGGTTTTTCGACTAGGAGATGGCAAGTATGACACCCATTTTTTTTTGTTCACTTTCCTATTATTATCCCCATCATTTGTTAACCAAAAGAAAACATATTAAATTAGAATGAGTGGAGCATCATCACTCCTTGGCCGGCCACCTTGTATTTTATGGGCAATTTGACATGCAAAGCCATGCTTCCTCACCCTATTATTAATTACTCCTTATAATTCATCTATCATCTTTTCTAACCTCGTCAACTAGGTCCTTTTTGAATTAATTCACAATCCTAAAGCTAATATTAAGCATTTAATTTCTCATATATTCACTGTCACACAAAAATTTAGGCAATTAAAACACAAAAAATAAATTTTTGGCTCGGTAATGTGGTCTCGAAACCACATTCCGACCAGGGTCTAATTTGGGTTGTCACATGGACACAGGCTGGGACATGGCTATTTGCTTCCATTTCGAATGTCCACACGGCCTGTGACATGGCCATGTCTTTGGCCGTGTGAGAGACACGGCTGGGCCACACGAGCTTATATCCCTTTTTTTGAGAAAATTTTCTATGAGTTTCAAAAGTTTCTAAACTTATCGGTTTAGTCCCAAACCAACCTGAATTCATGCTTTGGGCCTCGTAGGCTCGTACTAGGGATGATATGCATGTTATTGAATGGAAATTAAATGAAATTTGAAATTGTATGTGGAATGTATGTGTAAATGTATAATATGTAAAGTAATGCTCTGTAACCCTATTCCGGCGTTGAATACAGGTGAGGGGTGTTACAATATGTTTTGGGAATTGTTTGTTATATTTAGTATAAGTCTTCAGAAAATGTTTGAATGTAGCAATTTGAATTATGGATTGAATGGAATGGTGATTTTGGTATGAGTTATTGAAGGTGTTTTAGAACTTTAAATGCAATTACTTTGGTTTTGTAATTGAATTGTGTTGTCAATGAGGACACATTAGTTAGGCACGTAGGATAAATGTTTTGTTATGTTTTAGGCTTGTTAAATGTGTTTTTAAGATACTGAATTGGTTAGTTTTGATTTGGTTTGGTATCTAAGTTTTGGATGAAAATGTGCATTGTTTTGCAAACTTTTTAAGGTACATATGGCTTGGGAAACGGGCTGCCACACGACCGTGTGTCACATACAGCCTTCTCACACAGTCGTGTGTCCTATTTGTTTTTCAATGTAGGTCACTCCACATAGGAATAGAAAGTTTCCCAGGCCATGTGACGCTGAGCTACACGGTCATAGTGAGTTACATGGCCGTGTGACCTTATGTTGCACAGGCATAGTTAGTTATTTGGTTTGTGTACACGGGCGTGTGAAGTATCCACATTGGCCTTTGGAGTCACCATACAACCATGTTTTTGAGCCACACGGTCATGGCTCTGTCACATGGCTTGGCCATACGGTCGCGTGACACCTGTTTTAAAAAAAAATTCAAATTTCCTATATTTTTCTATTTTGTTTCAAAGTAGTCCCTAATTAATTTCAAACTATTTTTAAGGCCCCATAAGCTTGGTTTAATGCCCATAAATGTATTTCTACCTTGATTAAAATGAGTTATTGAATTTTATTTTATGATGTGCATAATTTTTTCTAATTGAAGTTAAATGTTTTGAATTGTATTTTAATACTCCATAACCCTAATCCGGTGACAGAGACAAGTTAGGGGTGTTACAAAATCATCCAACCTAGATAACTAACCAATGTGCCCTCATTGACACCACATATAATTCATAGTTAATCAAAAAACCAATTCATTCAGTTCATCCATTCTAGCATCATGAACCAACAATATTCACACCTATAACTTGTTACTAAATAGTCATCCAAAATACCATTCAAACATGACCTTTATCAACATATTACCAAAAGGCTAAACATACAATATATACGTCATATTTGCATATAAGTGCAGTTACAACTAAAGTACCAAAACATGTTCAACATTTGCAAAATAAGTATCATATATATGCCACAAGTAACTATAATTCAAGACTTCAAAATCTATTAGTGTTAGAAGATGGTAGGTGTGAGCTCTGTTAATCCGATCTATATGTTCCAGTTATCCAAAATCTACAAAATATAATAATAAAAGTAAGTATATATAATACTTAGTAAGCTCATACAATTTGATTCAATAACTTACCTTAATCATTTAATAGTTAATTGTAAATAACCACTTGAAGTATTAACCTTATCACAAAATAATTCAACAGGTCTGAGTTAATAAACAATAAACATACAAATATTCAGAGTTTATATTTTGTCCACTTTTATGAGAAAATCTCACGATGTATATTCCTTTTATATGTTTCCAATGGAAATTTGTAAAAGAACTCAATACATGAATATGGGAAACATTTTAATGCTTATTCAAGCTTGTTGGGTGCAGAAATACAGGTGTTAGGTTACCAGTCTGAGCTAAACCATTGACAACATAGAAAAATAACCTGGCCATGGCTATGTATACATTTAAGGTTACTAGTCCAGGCTAAACCTTTAAAATGACAACAAATTACCAATCCAGGTTAAATCCGTGTCATATGTATATCCGAGTCCGCAAAAAATGTTGGAGCTCAGTCTAGAACGGGAATCATTCAGAAACCTTGTGTATAAGACTTTTACCCGGTCCATTAGAATTATCTTAGAATTTGATTTATTACCACTTAGTTTGATTTCCATTTCAATAGTTTATATACAAATATTTAACAACATTTAATAACGAATTGTAACTATGAGAAATAGTATGAACTTACCTATCGAAGTGATTCAACTATCACGGACTAATAAGTAATTTTTCCATTTCCTCGTACGTTCTTCGGTCATTGAGATTCTTTATCTAAAGTATATTTTAATTTAATTAATTAATTCAAACAACATAAACAATTAATTTATGCAATTAAACCCTTTCATTCAAACTTTACAAAACTACCCTAAAACTTTACCCCTTATACAATTTAGTCTCTAAGTCAAAACTTACAAACCTTTCACAATTAGCCTAAAGCTTTAATGTTGAATTCTTTGTGGTCCTTCTACAACCCATAAACAACTGAATATTTGCAATAAAACCATGCTTTTTTGAAATTATAACAATTAAATCCTTAGATTCAAAACTAATTAAAACTACTTTATAAAATATTCTTATTTAGTCATCAAGCTCATAATTCTATCAAATAAATTCACAAACACCTAAAATTCATTCATGGTAAATCCTTAAAATTTTAACAATTTAACAAAATAGCCGCTAGGTTAGCTATGTTAAGTTACAACGATAACAAAAACATAAAAATTACTTAAAAAGAACTAAAAGCTCACTCGCATGCAAGGTAAACTTAATAGCCGAAACTCAAGCTTCTCCCATGGAGTTTTCCCTTCTCAAATTCAGTGGTGAAGTAAGTGAGGATGATGATGTTTTTGTTTTTATTATTCTTTATGTTTTCTTATTTATTAATTTACCATATTATACTTTTTAATTAACAATAAATTTTAACTAAATGATGGCCCAAACCGTCCATTACCACAAGTAATGGTCTACTTACCTTTTAAGGCTTCCAAATAATAATTCATACTCAATTTTCACAATTAACAATAGGTATTACACTTTGCAGTTTTCACGATTTTGTCCTTTTTTACGATTTTGTCCTTTTTATTTAATTTACTAACTAAACGTTAAAAATTTCTAACCAAATTTAATATGACATTATATTAAATAAATAATATTTACTAACTCACTTATCGAAATTATGATCCTGAAACCACTATTTCTGACACCACTGAAAAACGAGATGTTACAACATTATTACCTTGATATGTTTCACCTATATTTACATCAAATTGAACCAAAACATAAGTTTCAAATTTACATACCTATATATATAACCATTAACACCTATTTACATATCACATACACTTCCCAAAATAAACATTTCATTTATGGACTCTTTGTCATTTTCCAAATTCAACATTTATCCATATTAAGGCCTATATACATAATCTTACCATTTGACAGCCTTTTAATATCATTTTCCATATAACAAAACTTATACTAACCAAATCACATTCAAAGCCAAACAAACCTATCAATCTAAACATAATATATCAAGCTATGAAACATTAGAGCTTAACCAATCATTTGTCTTAAATATGACTTACCACAGTGTCAGTTTCCATGCACTTTCGCAAAACTTACCAAATAATCCGAAACTCAATATCATCATTAGATGAACTAATAATTCTTAGAGCTATACAAGCTAATCTTGTGGTTTCGTAACCTCTACCCCCGATGGTGCCTTCCATGACACTCTTTTGTCTTCAAAATCTGGGAAGCGTTAACAGAGTTTAAATTGATAAGATTAGAAAACATGGAATTGAATGATTCATGGATAAAACTGATGATGATCTAGTCAGAATTGAATATTTCTAGAAACCACTCAATGAGTTTTAATGAAATAGCATGCTCTTTTGAAGATAGTCTAAAGCGCCATGTCACTTTGAAAGATGAAGCTTGTCAAAAATGAATAATTTTGACAGTAGTTGTTCTTAAAGATCAAGTAAATTGTAATTTCTTCCAATTAAATTTCAAAAGGAAATACACCAGCAGATTGTACCTAAATAAGAAGCACAGAGAATTATGTCTATAGTAGTGAATGAATGAAAATTTATTAGACTTTGCAAATATACCAGAGATATTATATCAATAGAGGCTAGAATGTATACTTGTTTTGAATGGGGTCTAAACAAAGACATACAGATGTTAGTGAGAGCTTTGAAATGGAAAGAGTTTGTAATTTTTTCTGAATGAGCACAACAAATAGAAGACGTATGTAGTGAAAGGAAACATACCAAGCTGAGACTCCAAGATTTCGATAAAAAGAGTACAATCAGATTTTTTTTGACTCATTTATTGAAGAAATCAAAAGATGTTTGCAGTCATTTCACTTCTCTGTCAAGAATTTCAGAAAAGATAAACTGAAATTTAGTAACTTGAGATCCCCAGCTATATAAGTAGCTAGCATTGGCAGTATTCGTATAATAGAAAGATCCGTTTGTATTCATAGTGAAAAACTCATCGAAGTGAGTGTTGACTAAATAATGAGGTTTGTATTTAAGTGGGTCTTAGGAACATTGGAAACAAGATTGTCTGAATTTGACGAACTAAAATGAGAAATAAAGAATGAAATCTGTGACCACTCCTCAGAAAAGTAGACGATTGGGAATAAAATAGTAGTGTGGAGTGTTATTGTATGTCCAAAGACCAATCATGAGATGATTGTAATCACATACTCATTCCACTTTGTTTTTTTTAATAAAAACCATTGCCATTGTTATTTCAGTTTCACTTTCTATGTGTGTAAAATAAACTGATTTATAATAATCTCCCGTGAATAATATGATAATTCTTAAAAGGTCCTTAGTCAAGTATTATTCTGGGCTTGGACAAGAATAATGCATTCAGACTAATATGTAGTTGATTGATGACAAAGTGTTGTCATTGACATAGGGATGTCAAAATCAATACATGTGTATATTTTAGAGAACTGCATATTGGACTGACCCACTATGAGTATGTTTCTTGGATTATTATATAATATTCACAATATTACTCATAGTGATAATTATTTATACGATTCTTAGACTTGAGACCATCATTTTCCCAACATAGTGAGTCGTGTACTTTGATACATTCAAATGTCTACTTTAATAGGTTGTACTATAAAGACTGATGTTGGGTTTGCCACAGTCTATGTAGTGGGATATGAATGATCAAGATAGGATTTGTTCTTTTTACATAATTAAAGTAACATCTTAAGCCACTTGATGAAGTGAGACTAGAAATGCATGACCATGCTCAAATAAGTTAATATGAGATATTACATTTATTTGTTTATTGTATTTTACTTCGAGTATCAAGAAACATGAGATTGGGCTTTGCAAGTGTAACTATTCCATGACTTGTATACAATCGAGATATAAAGGACAAAAGGATATAATATATGAAAATTTATCATAGAAAGTTTATATTGAACCACAACTTCTTGTAACTTGGGTAGCGATGATGCATTGCTAGATGCCACTCATTGCTTGTAATGTTAAAAGTGTTCTAGTATTACTACCAATGTTACAAGAGCCTACAGGGTCATAGCCTATGGTTGAAAGGAACAGAAACTAAACACAGTTGGTATTAAATTTAATTGTCACGAGAATTATCTTAATTATTGAATTAATTTAATTTGACAGTTAAATAATAAACACAGTATATGTACAAATTCATTGTACAAGAATAGAGAACATAGTTAAAATAAATGTATGAGTTTGATTAATATAAGATATTAATTATGTATTATTTATCGAAATTATTAAAAAAAAGTGTTATAATAATTTCGATCAAACATAAAATATATGGAAATTAATATCTTTTTGGAAAGGATATTACATTATGATATTTTATTTTATGGCACCAAAAAGGAGTGATTTTGATTTTAATATGGATATTAAAATAAAAGGGAATAATAAAAACCCTGAGGTGAGAGAGTGTTACCAACATTAACCACGAAAAGGAAAAGAAACCTAGGTCTAGTAGCCGTAATTTTTTCGAGAAAAAACTCTCTGAAATGTTCAAAGAGATTTTTTGTTCGTTCATTCGCAACTGGGTGGACTACATAGAGGCCGAGACGATTCTGTTGTTGCTTTAGATCGGCAGCGTGCGAAGGAGATTAAACTAGCAGTGGTTCCTTCGTATTTTTCAAATTTCAAAAAGTATATTTAGAAACTTTTCTGTCTCAATTCATTCCTCATGCATGGATTCCTGGTTTGGATCACCGAAATAATTTTTTCGCTCTGCAACGAGATATTCTGATGACGCAATAGTGGTATCAAAGCCACTTGTACGATACAGATTCGGGATTAAATTCAATGGTTGATATAATTGTATGATATGCATGTATTTTCTTTCGATTTGTTCAATCTGTTATATGTATATTTGATGCATGTAATATGTTTTACAAAATGCGGTTGATTAATACATTGTTTGTTAAGGGTTAACGAATATGTTTAGGATCAGTGGGGTTTTAATTGAAGTTAATAGTTAAATTACTGGTATTTCCGAAAGAGAACAATGGTTGTTTCAGTATGAAAGGTCCTAAAAAAAAATAATCCTATTCGAAATTTTACTTGTGCGACAAGGTCCGTACAGCCCCTTGGTGGGGATCTATGGCCACTACAGTTGAAGGCCTTTACAGTATACACAGATCCCTAAATTTATCACTATTCTAATTTTAACAATCAACTAAAGAATAAAACATAAAATATTTTTATTTTACAAGCATGTTGTATGTTTTATGTTATGGTTTATTTGCACGGTGTTTGGGAATGCATGGTTATAACCCGATAACACATTTATTTTATTATTTACAAAGGTAGTAAATTTATAAATACGGCCTGTGTGTTGTGCCTTTCTATACTTTCTATTGTATTTCTTTTCTTATCTTACTCCATCGTATGTAAAACGAGTTTCTATAATTTGTAAATTTGTTCGAGCTGCTACGAACTAAAGGAGTTGAAGGTTGAGCTGCCTAGTGCGGGGAAGAAGCTTGAGAAGCATCCTGCACCCTTAAGATTCCTTTCGTTTCTCCCATTAGCCTAGGAGGAACCACATTAGTTTTATGGGCTATAACCATTTCGTTTTATTTACTGCTTTATATTTTTCATATATGTGAGGCAATGGATGATATATTAGCATGTATGTTATTAAAATTGATAAGATCAATTAAAATATTAATAAGCCAAATTGACTATTAATGGTGAGATAATTCTTATTTAAAACCCTCAATAAAATATCATGTTAAGATAGCCTTCCAATATTTACCCTTGTTAAAGCCTCAATCAATATGATATGGGTTATGCTAAAGCGAAGTACATGTATCTATCTTGGTCAAACGCAAAGAATAAGTGATGTTTGTCAGTTATAATATTGGTTAATAACTTAGCTAGGTTACTCTAATAGGATTAGAAACCTAGAGGTAAGAGATTTGGATAATCATGAGATGATTGGACCAAAAGTTGTCCACCAAATAGTAAGGAGTTACATATGATGTAATTAGCAAGTGTTGCTTACCTAAATAACCATAATCTTGAGGGTAAAGCTAAAGCTGACTTAAGTGGAGGTAAAATACGGATCCTTAGCTGCTAGAAAAACTTTAGAGAAAGGATTTTTTGAAATTAATACATGAGGGTTATTAATTTTGAATAGAATTGTAGGAGCATTATTTAATAAATTCCTTTTAATGATTATAACAAACTTGGTGAATTTTCTCATGCACATATTTCACTCTTGCAGATTTATTATGGCAAACAACACAAACTTATTATCACTACGATTTGTCCTTGAAAAGGAAAATTTGAATGGCTTAAACTTCCTTGACTGGTTCTGTAACTTGAAGATTGTCCTTAGGCAAGAATGTAAATTGTATGCCGTTGAAGAACTCGTTCCTAATGAACCAGCAACTAATGACTCTAGAGCTAAAAAGGATGCTTATAAGAAGCACCTTGATGACATGGTAGACATAGGATGTCTAATGCTTGTAATGACTCCTGAGCTTCAAAAGCAATATGAGGATATGGTTGCTTATGATATGATCTAACACCTAAAGGAATTATATGAGGGGCAAGCACGTCAAGAGAGGTATGAAACCTCTAAGGCTCTATTTTGATGTAAAATGGTAGAGGGAACTCCTGTGGGAACTCATGCTCTCAAAATGATATAGAAAGCCTTGAAAAACTTGGATTCCTTCTAGGTGAGGAATTGGTTACCAATGTTATTCTGCAATCGTTGTCGGATAGTTTTAGCCAATTTTTCTTAATTCCAATATGAATGAGATTAATAAGACTTTGCCATAGTTACTTAGCATGTTGCGAGCTATTGAAAGTAACATGAAATAGCCTGGACCTAAGCCCATTCTGATGGTTTGCAAGAACAAGGGCAAAGGAAAGCCTAAGGTTAAAGCAAAGCTTAAGGATAATGACAAGGACAAATCCAACAAAGGAAAGGTTGCATTGAAACCTAAAGGAGGAGTGCTAAGGAAGGGAAATGTTTTTATTATGGTGAGACCAGTTATTGAAAGAGGAACTGCCTTATCTATCTTGAAGAGGTCAAGAAGGCAAAGAGAAGTGGAGCATCCACTTCAGATATTTATGTCATTGATATTAATTTATCAAGTTCTACTTTTTGGGTATTCGATACCGATTGTGGTTCTCATATTTGTACCTTTGTATAGGGATTACAAAGGAGTAGGAATTTGGCTAAAGGAGGCGTTGACCTGTGGGTTGGAAATAGAGAAAGAGTTGTAGCATTAGCTGAAGGAACACATATTTTATCCTTGCCTAGTGGACTTGATTTATGTTTGGAGGATTGTTATTTTGTACCTAGCATGACCAAAAACATTATTTTAATTTATTGTTTAAACAGAATCATTTTTGAGATAACTATTGAGAAGAATTGTTGTTCAGTTTATCTCGATAATGTTTTCTATGGTTCGTCATAAGTAGTTAATGACCTCTACATTTTACATCAAGATATGTTCATTTATAACGTAAATACTAAAAAATAAAAAATAAATAACTTTAATCAAACTTATCTTTGGCATTTTTTTTGGGTCATATAAGTGAGAAACACATATCAAAGCTCTATAAAGATGGATTTTTAGATTCTTTTTTTCGAACAATTTGATATATGTGAGTCTTGCTTATTGGGTAAAATGACTAAAGCTCCTTTTAATAGTAAAAGTGAGCGAGCTAGAGATTTGTTGTGCTTAATACATAGTGATGTGTGTGGGCCAATGAATACACAAGCCAGAGGGGGTTTTCAATACTTTATTACTTTCAATGATGACTTCAGTAGATATGGTTATATTTATCTTATGTGCCATAAAACTAAAGCCCTTGAAAAGTTCAAGGAATTTAAGAATGAAGTACAAAACCAACTAGGCAAAAATATAAGGCACTTTGATCAGATCGAGGAGAAGAATACTTAAGCTTAGAGTTTGATGAGCTTTTGAAGGAGTGTAGGATTCTCTCACAACTTACACCTCTCAGTACTCCACAATAGAATGGAGTTTCTGAAGGGAGAAATCGAACATTGTTAGACATGGTTCGATCAATGATGAGTCATGTTGATATTCCTACTTCCTTTTGGGGACATGCACTTGAGAAAACTGCCTTCACACTAAATTAGTTCAGAAGACACCATATGAGATGTGGACTAGGAAGTGTCTTAGTATGACTTTCATGAAGATTTGGGGTTTTGAAGCTTATGTTAAACTTCAGATGTCTACAAAGCTCAAACCCGAATCTGAAAAATTCATCTTTGTGGGATATCCTAAGGAAACTAAATGATATTATTTCTTCAATCCTACTGAGAACAAAATGTTCGTTGCTCGGATAGGAGTCTTTGTAGAAAGAGAATTTGTCTCTAGAAAAGGAAGTGGTAGAAAGATTGAAGTCAAAAAAATTCAATAACAACAATAGATCACTGAACTAGAGATTGAACAACAATAAGTTCCATAAGTTGTTGCGAAACAATCAACTGTTGTGGGCGAAGATCTTTAAGAGAACATCTTATACTTGAGAGATATAGATTTCTTATTACAACACATGGTAATGTTCTGCTTATGGATCAAGATGAGCCTCAGACTTACCAAGCAGCAGTGACGAGCCCAAACTCTGAGAAATGGGTAGAGCCATGAGTTCTAAGATGGATTCCATGTCAGAAAACCATGTATGGATCTTGGTTGACCCACCTAAAGGGGTTAAACCCAGAGGGTGCAAGTGGGTTCTTGAAAAGAAAATAGACATGGATGGTAATTTACAAACATACAAAAAGCAATTGGTCGTTAAAGGTTTTCGGCAAGTTCATGGTGTCGACTATGATGAAACTTTTTCTCCTATTTCTATGTTTAAATCCATCAAGATTTTGCTCGCAATAGTTGTATTTCATAGTTATGAAATTTGGCAGATGGACGTCAAAACAGCTTTCCTTAATGGGGAATTGGAAGAGGATATGTACATAACACAACTTGAAGGTTTTTTCGATCTGAAATATGCTGGAAAAATATGCAAGCTACAAAGATCCATTTATGGATTGAAGCAAGCTTGTCGCAGTTGGAATCTTCATTTTAATGATGCAAACAAAGAGTTTGGTTTTATCAAAAACGAATATGAACCTTATGTTTACAAGAAAGTTAGTGGGAGCACTATTATTGTAACGGCCCGATTTTGGGCCCAGTTGGAACAGTGGTTTCAGGACCACTAATCTGAGGTCGGAGAAATTATTTTTAATATTATTTTATGTGTTGTGGCATGATTATATGAGAGTATGAAAATTTTGGTGAATTAATTTTTAGCTATTTCGTGCTTAATTGTGAAAAAAAGACTAAATCGCATAAAATGCAAAAGTCTATTTTGATAGCTAAAGGTGTCAAATAGCTAGAGAACCAAATTTGGGGGTCTTTAAAGGGCAAATAGACCCTTAAAATAGAGGTGGCCGGCCATAGGGACAAAAAAGGATGAGAAAGTCAAAGTTATGTGGCCTAATTTGATTAAAATAAAACCTAAGAAAAAGGCTATCATCTTTTTGTTTTGCTCCTTCTTCTTCACCAATTTTTCCTCCAAGAAAATGGCCATGGAAGCTTGAAAGATTTCAGCAACTTAAAACCTTTGCAAGTAAGTGATTTTGAGGGCTTTTCTTAAATATTTTGCCATGGAAGCTTGAAAGATTTCAGCTGTAACGCCCCAATTTTTGGGATTTTCAAAATTTCTGTGATTTTCAATAAATTCTAGAAATTAGGTGTTTTAACTATCTGTTGTGGGTCTGAATATGTTAGTGGGCCTTTAAAAGGCCCAAGAGTAAATCCAATTCGAGGCAATTTCGGAATTCCCAATTTTAGGAAGAGAGGGTTCAAGCGTTGTGGGCTTTTAAATTAGAAGATGGTAAAATAGGGCACAAGAGACCTGTGGCAGAGTGGCATGTGATGCCACATAAGTGTTTGGGGGAGTGGCGTGTAGATCTTTAAGGGGAGCTAAGGTTCAAGTCACAAGGCAAGCAATTTGAGGTATTTTTTTTTGAACAGAAAGGGGATGTGATGGAACTCAAGGGGAACTCTGCTAGGGAGAGTTTGAGCTGGTAAGGAGATTGGGTAAGGAGGAGATAAAAGAGAAGATTTAGGAGCTAATCAAGGAGGGTGGTTTTGGCCGAATGTTGGACTCTTGAGGAGCAAGAGTTGGCTGGTCAAGGGTCTCTAGTATAGAGAGTTTTGGCTAGGTCTTTGAAGGGGGGATTTCAGCATTTGGGAAGTGTGGTGCCGTCTCTGGCAATTCTTTTTCCTTCTTTTCTGCTTTTGGCTTGCTGAAATAGGTTTGGCTTAGGGTTTCTTTTTCTTTCCCTTTCATTCTGTTAATAGCCGAACTTGGAAGCCCTCACTGTGCCGTTTTCTCCATAACCGAATACTACTCCCCTTCTCACCTTTTCTTTTCTTCCATCTTTTTTTTTCTCCATAGCTGAACCCATACTCTTCTCTCTCTGTCTTTTTCCTTATTTTCCTTTCTTTATTATTTCTCAATAGTCGAACCTCTATTCTTTTCTTTCTTAAAAAGCCGAAACCCTCATACCTGTAGTATAGGAAGCCAAATTTTTGGCTACTTGAATCTGCTTCTTCTTGTAACTACGGTGGATTGGAGTTAAGATCATAGATAGGAGCACTTTTCTGGGCCGAAAAACAATTGGTAAGTTTGTCGAATAACTTCCGTTAATTATTTATAATTTAAGATAAAAGCTGAAACCCCTTAAGGGTGGCTAGCGTTTGGACTAAGGGCGTTGGTGCCTTTTTCTTTTTCATTATGTAAGCATTAGCGTGGAAAAAGGAGCATGCAATGAAGGGTTTGAAGACTGATTCGAATTGGATCTCTAAGTCTAATCCATATTTCGGTAAAAAGGTAAGAACTCTAGGGTCTAAGGGGAATGTTGGCTAAATATGGTAAGGGGAAATAGTACGTAGTTTGTTTTTGGTATGTAGATTGATGTTTAGTAACTCAATTGTAGGCAATTCGGGAGTGGATCTCACCAGCGTGCCGCCACAAATCAGGTGTGTAAACAACACTCACTCATAGACTAGATTGGCAAAAGCCGAAAAGTCAGCATTTTGTAAACTTGCGAGTGCGCGAGCGTTCGTGAGGTGGTTTGTTTGTTAGTTTTGGTAATCGTAAGCGGTATGATTGCAGAGTGTAATTTCGTGCACTTCGATATATTTAGGCTTAATGGGCCGAAAATGGGTTAGTGGGCCAACGGGGCCAATTCGGTAAAAACACTCGGTAAGTGTTTCTGTTAATACGCTAATGGCTGTAGTATGTATGTAAACCCTAAAATAGTTAAATTTACTAAAATACCCATAAGTATGAAAATTACCATTATACCCCTAGGTGCAAAATTACCATTACACCCCTAGGGTTAATTTTGACTGAGATGCATGATATTCTGATTCTGTTTGTGGTATGCCATGACATGTACATCTGTTGTATGGGTTATGGGTTTTATTGATGGAGGAAGCGTTCTGGTGGCTATGCCACAAATATCTGTTTCTAGTGGCTATCCCACAAATATTTGTTCTGGTGGCTCTGCCCCAATATCTGTATCTGGTGACTCTATCACAATATCTGTTTTGGCAGCCATGCTGCAAATTTTGTGACGTGCAGCGGATGGGTGGGTCGAGTAGTCTCCCCATATGGTGTGAGGTTGGCACGGGGGTGTATACGGATGGATATGGGTTGGGTTTTCTGCATATATGATATATCTGTTCTGTTTCTGTTATGGGCCTTTGGGCTTCACTTTGAATTCTGTATAGGGCTAAGGTCCAACTTAATCTGTTTCTGTGGTTTGAACTGATCTGGACTATGGTTGGGTTATTTTACACACTGAGTTTTCCAAACTCATCCCTTAATTTTATCCATGCAGGTAACCCTCAACCATGGTGGATGTGGAGCTATGAGGGATTCGGAGTGGCCACATGTTTTGCAAGCTAAATTCTCTTTTTGTGACTTGTTTAGTTTTATTTACTTTAATTGCTTTGGGTTTAAGTTGTAATAAGGCCGCTTTAATTAATTTTAATTGCTTTTAATATGTTTTGTTAGCTTAGGCATGATATTGATTTAATTGTTTGAAGTTGAGTAGCTCTAGGCGCGTTTTAAAAGGATTACTTGTTTTCAAAATATCGCGATAACATGGCAACGCTTCCGCAATGAAAATGTTTTCAAGATTAATTACCTTTCATATTGGTTTTAAACGAATCGGTTCCCATGAACAAACACTCGGTTAAAATGTGGCAATGGTTGTGTGCATGTCTAGGAGTGGATCCGTGGAGAGCTTGGTACTTAAGCAGTCTAATAGACTTACCTCCTCTTTTTCTAGCATCCTACCTGGTGCACAGCTTCCATTCACTTTAACCTATAACGAAAATACTCTCTAAACCCTAAGAAAGATTTTAGATAAAACATGAGTTTTTCAGTAACGCTTTAACGTGACACGCTAGATTCGGTCGTAACGTCTAGGCCGGGTTTAGGGTGTTACATCAGCAACTTAAAACCTTTGCAAGTAAGTGATTTTGAGGGATTTTCTTGAATATTTTTGTACTTTTAAAACCCTTGTATCATGAGCTTTCAAATAAGCGGACTATTTTGCAAAATGATTGAAAGTCTAGGGTTTTACCATGAGAGTGTTCATGTTATTTTCTAAATTTTTTTGGAAGAAAATGAATCATGGTTGTGAAATAAACAACTTTTGTGAAGTAGTTTTCATGGAAAACCTAACCAAAGACCATTTTGCATAAGTTGTAAAATAGTTGATAAATGTGTGAAATAATGAGAATTTTGGGCTGCTCCTAGTATAAAAAGTATTCGTCTAGGCTTGATTAATGAGAAAATGCGATAAAAATCAATTTTTGGACCTCAGGATAAAATGGTTATTTTGTGGAAGTCTAGGGGCAAAATGGTCATTTTGCCCAATTATGAATTTTCTAGTGTTTAGATTAATATGCTAATGAAATGAATGAATTTCTATCATTTTAGATGAAGAATTACATAATCCGAGCCTAGACCGGGGAAAAACAAAGCTAGTAGACTAAGCTGAACTAGTCGCCTACATTTTGTATACCGAGGTAAGTTGTATGTAAATAATACAACTACATTGTTATTATATGTGTTTGAATTGATATAGCATAAATTGCTTGTCTGTGGAAATGATTATGTATGATGAATATTGAGATTGTAGAACTCCCGATTGAACCTTAGGAAATAAATTGGATATTCATGCCATGACATTCGGGTTAATTGTGTGCCAGTGTAAGACATGTATTGGACATGCATCAGCCACATTATGAGAGCCAGTGTAAGACCATGTCTGGGATATGGCATCGGTATTGAGACGAGAGCTAGTGTAAGACATGTCTGGGACATGCATCGGCCTCGAGATGTAAGCCACTGTAAGACATGTTTGGGACATGCATTAGCTACAAGATGTGTCATTGTAAGACCATGTCTGGGACATGGCATCTGCACTATAGAGGTGTCAGTGTAAGACCATGTCTGGGAAATGGCGTCGGCCTCGATTTCGATAGTCAATTTAAGATCATGTCTGGTACATGGCATCGACTTGATGGATAAGCCCGTGTAAGACCATGTCTGGGACATGGCATTGGCATTATACCCTATGTTTAAGGCTTAGTGAATATCTGATAGCATTCCAAATGGTTCGACAATGAGAGTTACAGTTTAAGTTAAACAAGAAAAGTATAACCATGCTGTGAGTGGTACAGGTACCTATTTGAAATGTGTGAGATGTGAGCTTAATATATGCTATATGAATTGTATTGGATAGTGATGAGTAAGTTGTGCTTATGCCTACTTTTGTATTATGAGCACGATGATGAATGGTCAAGTTGTTGTTATATTTATTTGCATGCAACTTATTAAGCTTTATGCTTACTCCCCCTTTCCATTTTCTTATAGTGTTACTAAAGTAGCTCGAGGATCATTGCCTACGTCGGGGAAGCCAGTCACACTATCATCCGAAGCACTTGGTATAGTTAGATCTTTTATTTTGATTGTGGCATGTATAGGACCTTGACTTTTAAGTTTAGCGTCATTGTTAATTGGCCAAATGTGTTGGCTGACTTTAGCATTTGATTCATTTTGTATAAGGCCATGAAAAATGGCTAATATTGAAAGTTTATATATGAATGCAAGATGGTCTTTCATGAATGTGAAATTGTTGGCATGGTTGAATATAAGAAATATATAATGGCCTTAGCTATGATTGTTTGGTTGAGTAATCATATTAAATTAGACTTTGATATGTTGGTTGGCATTAGATGGTATTTCAGGGTGGCAAAAGGCTTAGTAGAAAGCCTTATATAGTCCACACGGGTAGACACACGCTGTGTGTCTAGGCAGTGTGTGACACACGGTCAGCCCCATGGGTGTGTTGTTCGATCATATGTCCCTTGCACATTAATTTTACAAGTCAATATGCATGGTAGTAAACACTCGGGCAGAGACACGGCCGTGTGGAGGACACGGCCTCTGGCCACGGGCGTGTGCCTTGGCCATGTGCCCCTTATTGGATACTGACGTCAGAAATAGACTATCAAGGTTTTTAGACATGGCCTAGGACACAGGCGTGTTATGGCCATGTGAGGGACACGGATCATAGACATGGGCATGTGAAAGGCCGTGTGAAAACCCCTGTAGGTTTAAATTTAGATTTTAATTCTCACAGGCATGTCCCTAGATGCTTAAGTCATGTGTGTCATACGGGCCATCAGCACGGCCATATTATAATGACCACACGAGAGTGTTGCCCTTCCACATGGGCGAGTGCCCTGTCTCAAGAGTTATTTTCATAAAGTTAGTTAAAAGACCTGGTTAGTCTCAATTTATTTCCAATGGATGTTTGGAGCCTCGTAGGCTCATATCAAGGAGTTTAGACAAAGTTTGAAAAAGTTTTTTTTTAATTTGACCGAGTCTTAATGACATCAAAATGATTGTATGTATGTGATTAAGTGTGGTAACACCTCGTATCCCATCTCGGCGTAGGGCTCGGGTGTGGGGTGTTACATTTAGTGGTATCAGAGCTATAGTTTAGTCCGTTCTAGGGCTAACCTAGCGTGAGTACGAGTCTAGCTATACATGCCGTAATTGTATATTGATAGTGTGGCGACTCTTGACGAGATAAATTGTGTTTTTATTTATATAGTAAATGGATCCTGACGTAGCAACGACGGATGATATGGAGAGTAATGCGTTGGCTCCCGCTGAAGGGACCGCGCCAGTAGATAGTGGGCCCGTGACAATAATTCAGGGTGGAGGAGCTAGAGAAGCTTACATCCACATGATGGACGCGTGGTATTTGGAGTTCATTCGTGTGAATCCAAATACTCCACCTCTCCCACCTCCCTCAATTCCTCAACCAGTTCATATAGCCCCTCAAGGAGAAGAGGTAGCTAGGAGAGAGAAACCTCCAGTGGACAGAATCCGTAAACAAGGGGTCGAGGAATTCCAGGCGAATATTAATGATGATCCAGAAAGAGTAGAGTTTTGGCTAGAAAATACCATTAGGGTATTTGATAAGCTATCATGCACACCCTGCGAGATTCGACTTATCAATGGTGGAACACTCTCGTGTTAGTCATACCGAGAGAGCGAGTAACTTGAGGATTCTTTTAGGAAGAATTTTGAAAGAAGTACATTAGTCAGAGGTTCATCGACCAAAAGAGGAAAGAATTCCTTGAACTAAAGCAAGGCTGAATGACAGTAACATAGTATGAGAGTGAGTTCGTGAGGCTCAGCAAATACGCTAGGGAGTGCGTATCTACCGAAGATATCATGTGCAAGAGATTTGAGGATGGATTGAATGAAGACATTCGATTATTAGTTAGCATCTTAGAATTGATGGAATTTGTGGTGCTTGTGGAGAGAGCATGTAAGGCCAAGGAATTGGTCAAAGAGAAGAGAAAAGTAGACATCGAGTCCCGAGACTCAAGGAAAAGACAGATGGAGAAATCGCATCAGTCCTCATCTAAAAGATCGAGGGAATTCACTACCTAATCGAATGCTTCAATGGAGTTCTCAGGTAGAAAGAAGGATAAGCAGCACATGGCAGCCCAAACCACTTCCATCGCAAGTGTTGGTAGTGTTCGACCAAGTAGGCCGGAGTGTTCATAGTGTGGTAGGCGTCATTTTGGCGAGTGCCGAGGGAATGAAAGAGGTTGCTTCAAATGTGGATCTATAGACCACTTCATTCGAAACTTCCCTGATTTAGTTAAGAAAGAGAAAAAGCAGGATCAGAGAGCGAGCAATGATCCTTCGAGGGGTTGACCACAAAAGAACCCGGGCAATGGACTTAGAAGCAGAGGTGTTCTTAGAGATACTTCTGTGAGGCCCAAGGGCTGAGCTCCTTCAAGTACTTATGCCATTTGCTCTCGCGAAGAGGCATCTTCACCAGATGTGATTACGAGTACTTTTTCTCTTCATGATATTTCTGTTGTTACTTTAATTGATCCGGGGTCTACCCATTCTTATGTCTGTATGAAATTAACACCCAGTATGAATATGTCTGTTGAGTCTACTGAATTTGTGAAAAAAGTTTCAAACCCGTTAAGCAGGCATGTGATAGTTGATAAAGTGTGTTGAGATTGTCCTTTGATGATTAGAGGTCATTGTTTTCGAGCTAACCTCAGGCTACTACCGTTTGATGAATTTGATCTAATTCTTGGCATGGATTGGTTGACTGCTCATGATGTGATAGTGAATTGTGGTAGCAAGTTCATTGAAATGAAATGTGAGAATGGGGATATCATTCAGGTTGAATCAAGTGAACTGGATAACTCACCAGTACTGATCTTGTCTTTGACTGTTGAGAAATATTTGACAAAAGGGTATGAGTTTTACCTAGCATTTGTGTTGAACACCAAAGAGTCTAAAGTGAAAATTAAGACAGTTTCTGTGGTATGCGAGTACCCGGATGTATTTTCAGAAGAGTTGTCCGGGTTGCCTCCAACCAGAGAAGTTAGTTTGGTATCGAGTTGGTCCTTGGTACGGCACCTATCTCGATCGCTCTGTATGGGATAGCTCCAACAGAATTAAAAGAGTTGAAAGTACAGTTGCAAGAACTAACTGATAAGGGTTTTGCAAGATCGAGTTTTTCCCTATAGGGTGCTCCGATACTTTTGGTGAAGAAGAAAGACGGGTCGATGAGGTTATGTATAGAATATAGATAGCTCAACAATGTAACTGTGAAGAACAAGTATTACTTGCCAAGAATCGATGATCTGTTCGGTCAGTTGAAGGGAGCCACCGTGTTTTCTAAGATCGACTTAAGGTATGGCTACTATCAGCTAAGGATTAAGGAACTAGATGTACCAAAAATCGCGTTTAGGATGAGATATGGACCCTACGAGTTTATTGATATGCCCTTCGATTTAACAAATGCCCCTACGGTATTTATGAATTTGATGAACCGCATTTTTGGCCGTATTTGGATAAGTTCGTAGTGGTTTTTATCGACAATATACTAATTTACTCACGTGATGAGAGTGAACACATGAGCATCTGAGAACAGTTTTACAAACCTTGAGAGATAAGCAGTTATATGCCAAGTTCAGTAAGAGTGAATTTTGACTTAAAGAAGTAGGATTTCTAGGACACATCATGTCGAGAGATGGAATTAGAGTTCACCCAAGCAAGATCTCGGCTATTGTTGAGTGGAAACCGCCAAAAAATGTGTCGAAGATCAGAAGCTTTCTGGGCTTAGTTGGGTACTACAGACGATTTGTTAAAGGATTCTCTATGATAGCTACTCTGATGACAAGGTTGTTACAAAAGGATGTCAAGTTTGAATGGACAGAGAAGTGCCAACAAAGCTTCAGGAAACTAAAGGCTTTGTTGACTGAAACCCAAGTTTTAGTGCAATTGGAACTGGGAAAAGAGTTTGTGGTGTATAGTGATGCATCCTTGAATGGGTTAGGGTGCATACTCATGCAAGAAGGAAAGGTGATAGCCTACGCCTTGAGACAGCTAAAACCACACGAGAAAAACTACTCGATGCACGATTTAGAATTGGTCGCCATTGTGTTCGCGTTAAAAATTTAGAGACACCATTTGTATGGTGAGAGATGTCGAGTGTTCATCGACCATCAAAGCCTCAAATATTTGATGATTCAGAAAGAGTTGAGTTTACGAAAACGAAGGTGGCTAGAGCTAATAAAGGATTACAAGTTGGTGATTGACTACCACCCGGAAAGGCTAATGTAGTAGCCGATGCATTAAGTAGGAAATCATTGTTCGCCTTAAGGGCTATGAATACTCAGTTGACCGTGATTGATGATGACTCAATTCTAGTCGAAATGAGAGCTAGGCCTACGTTCCTTCAAGAGATTAGTGAGGCTCAGAAAGGTGATAGGGACTTGTAAGCTAAAATGGCTCATTGTGAGACGAGAAATGAATCAGAGTTTAGTATTGGTATCAACAGTTGTATGATGTACCGAGACAGAATTTGTGTACCCTAGGATAATGAGCTCATTCAGAAGGTTTTACGAGAGGCTCATAGTGCTTGTTTGTCTATCCACCCTGGTAGTGTGAAAATGTACAATGACTTGAAGAAAATGTACTGGTGGTCGGGGATGAAAAGAGACATTTCTGAGTTTGTTTTTAAAAGTCTAGTTTGCCAACAAGTGAAGGCCGAACACCAAGTAACTTTGGGTTTGCTTCAACCCGTAATGGTTCCTGAGTGGAAATGGGACCCGGTAACTGTGGATTTTGTATCGAGGTTACCTTTAACGCCAAAGAAAAATGATGCTGTTTGGGTTGTTGTCGATAGGCTTACAAAGTCGACGCATTTTATACCAGTGCGTACTAACTCTTACCTTGAAAAATTGGCCGATCTGTATGTTTCTGAGATCGTGAGACTTCATGGAG
The DNA here is from genome assembly GCF_007990345.1 of Gossypium hirsutum. Lineage (NCBI taxonomy): Eukaryota > Viridiplantae > Streptophyta > Magnoliopsida > Malvales > Malvaceae > Gossypium > Gossypium hirsutum. The sequence goes on along the minus strand of NC_053434.1, from coordinate 87,536,132 downwards.
TTCTCCTTTTGATTATTTTGGATAGAGACCCAAGTTTTACCTTGAGGTTTTGGAAAAAGTTGCAAGAAGCTTTGGAGACAAAGTTGAATTTTAGCATAGCTTTCCACCTGCAAACCGACGGTCTGTCGGAAAGAGTAACTCAGATATTGCAAGACATGTTGCAGTGTTGTGTTCTCGAGTTTCAAGGCAGTTGGGAAAAGTATTTACCGCTAGTTGAATTCGCCTAAAACAATAGTTATTAGTCGAGTTTGAAAATGGTGCCCTATGAGGCTTTGTATTTGCGTAAGTGTCGAACGCCCTTATATTGGACAGAACTTAAAGAGAATCAGATTCACAGGGTCGATTTAGTCAGAGAGACCAAAGAAAAAGTTAAGGTGATTCGTGATTGTTTGAAGGCCGCTTCAGATAGACAGAAATCCTATGCGAATTCAAAACGGAAAGAGATCGAGTTTCAAGTCTGGGATAAAGTGTTTTTGAAAGTATCCCTGTGGAAGAAGGTTCTCACATTTTGTAGAAAAGGTAAGCTGAGTCCTCGTTTTACAGGACCTTATGAGATTATTGGAAGAGTAGGGCCTGTTGCCTACCGATTAGCTTTGCCCTCAGAGTTAGAAAAGATTCACGACGTATTTCATGTGTCTATGTTACGTCCCTACCGTTCGGACCCCTCGTATGTTATCGCGCCGACAGAGGTTGAAATTAGCTCGGACATGACTTATGGCGAAGAGTCGGTTAAGATTTTGGCTCAAGAATTAAAACAATTGAGGAATTATAGTATTACACTTGTTAAAGTATTATAGCATAGACATGGAGTCGAAGAAGCCACATGGGAACCTGAGAAGACCGTGAGAGACCAATACCCGAACCTATTCATCGGTAAAATTTTCGGGGACGAAAATCCCTGAGGGGGAGAATTGTAACGGCCCGATTTTGGTCCCAGTCGGAACAATGGTTTCGGGACCACTAATCTGAGGCCGGATAAATTATTTTTAATATTATTTTTATGTTTTGTGGCATGGTTATATGAGAGTATGAAAATTTTGGTGAATTAATTTTTAGCGATTTCATGCTTAATTGTGAAAAATGACTAAATCGCATAAAATGCAAAGTCCTATTTTGATAGCTAAGGGTGTGAAATACCTAGAGAACCAAAATTAGGGGTCTTTAAAGGGAAATTAGACTCTTAAAATAGAGGTGGCCGACCATAGGGACAAAAAGGGATGAGAAAGTCAAAGTTAGGTGGCCTAATTTGATTAAAATAAAACCTAAGAAAAAGGATATCATCTTTTTTGTTTTGCTCCTTATTCTTCACCGATTTTTCCTCCAAGAAAATGGCCATGGAAGCTTGAAATATTTCAGCAACTTAAAGCCTTTTCAAGTAAGTGATTTTGAGGGTTTTTCTTGAATATTTTTGTACTTTTAGAACCCTTGTAGCATGAGCTTTCAAATAAGGGGACTATTTTGCAAAATGATTGAAAGTCTAGGGTTTTACCATGAGAGTGTTCATGTTGTTTTCTAAAATTTTATGGAAGAAAATGAATCATGGTTATGAAATAAACAACTTTTGTGAAGTAGTTTTCATGGAAACCCTAACCAAGGACCATTTTGCATAAGTTGTAAAATAGTTGATAAATGTGTGAAATAATGAGAATTGTGGGCTTCTCCTAGTATAAAAAGTATTCGGCTGGGCTTGAGTAATGAGAAAATGCGATAAAAATCAATTTTTGGACCTAGGGGTAAAATGGTCATTTTGTGGAAATCTAGGGGCAAAATGGTCATTTTGCCCAATTATGAATTTTCTAGTGTCTAGATTAATATGCTGATGAAATGAATGAATTTCTATCATTTTAGATCAAGAATTACATAATCCGGGCTTAGACCGGGGAGAAACAAAGCTAGTGGAGTAAGCCGAACTAGTCGCCTACATTTTGTATACCGAGGTAAGTTGTATGTAAATAATACAACTACATTGTTATTATATGTGTTTGAATTGATATAGCATAAATAGCTTGCTTGTGGAAATGATTATGTATGATGAATATCGAGATAGTAGAACTCCCGATTAAACCTTAGGAAATAAATCGGATATTCATGCCATGACATTCGGGTTAACTGTGTGCCAGTGTAAGACATATTTGGGACATGCATCGGCCACATTATGAGAGCCAGTGTAAGACCATGTTTGGGACATGGCATCGGCATTGAGACGAGAGCTAGTGTAAGACATGTCTGGGATATGCATCAGCCTCGAGATGTAAGCCAGTGTAAGACATGTTTGGGATATGCATCGGCTACGAGATCTGACAGTGTAAGACCATATCTGGGACATGGCATCGGTACATATAGAGGTGTCAGTGTAAGACCATGACTGGGACATGGCATCGGTACAGATATGTGAGACCTAGTGTAAGACTATGTCTGGGACATGTCATCATCTTGATGGATGGGCCCGTGTAAGAACATGTCTGGGACATGGCATCGGCATTATACCCTATGTGTAAGGCTTAGTGAATATCTGATAGCATTCCAAATGGTTCAACGGTGAGAGTTATAGTTTGAGTTAAACAAGAAAAGTATAACCATGTTTTGAGTGGTACAGGTACCTATTTGAAATGTATAAGATGTGAGCTCAATATATGCTATGTGAATTGTATTGGATAGTGATGAGTAAGTTGTGCTTATGCCTACTTTTGTATTATGAGCATGATGATGAATGGTAAAGTTGTTGTAATATTTATTTGTATGCAACTTATTAAGCTTTATACTTACTCCCTCTCCTTTCCATTTTCTTATAGTGTCCCCAAAGTAGCTCAAGGATCATTGCCTACATCGGGGAAGCTAGTCACACTATCATCTGAAGCACTTGGTATAGTTAGATATTTTATTTTGATTATGGCATGTATAGGACCCTGACTTTTGAGTTTTGCGTCATTTTTAATTGGCCAAATGTGTTGGCTTACTTTAGCATTTGATTCATTTTGTATAAGGCCATGGAAAATGGCTAATATTGAAAGTGCAAAATGGTCTTTCATGAATGTGTGATTGTTTGCATGGTTGAATATAAGAAATGTATAATGGCCTTAGCTATGGTTGTTTGGTTGAGTAATCATATTAAGTTAGACTTTGATATGTTGGTTGGCATTAGATGGTGTTTCAGGGTGGCAAAAGGCTTAGTAGATAGCCTTATATGGTTCACACGGACACAGTCAGCCCCACGGGCGTGTTGTTTGACGGTGTGTCCCGTGCACGTTAATTTTAAAAGTCAGTATGCTTGGTAGTAAACATACAGAGGCTAGAGACACAGCCGTGTGTCTCAGCCGTGTGGAGGACACGGCCTCTAGCCACTGGCGTGTGCCTTGGCTGTGTGCCCCTTATTAGATACTGACGTCAGAAACAGAATGTTAAGGTTTTTAAACCCGGGCTAGGACACTGGTGTGTTATGGCTGTGTAAGGGACACAGGTCATAAACACGGGCATGTGTCAGGCCGTGTGAAAACCCTTGTAGTTCGAATTTAGAAGTTAATTCACAAGGGCATGAGACATGGGCATGTCCCTAGATGCTTAGGCCGTGTGTGTCATACGGGCCATCAGTACAACCATGTTATAATGACCACACGGGCGTGTGCCCTGTCTCAAGATTTATTTTTCTAAAGTTAGTTAAATGACCCGGGTTGGTCCCGATTTGTTTCCAATGGATGTTTGGAGCCTCGTAGGCCCATATTAAGGAGTTTAGACAAAGTTCAAAGAAGTTTTTTTTTAATTTGACCGAGTCTTAATGACATCAAAATGATTGTACGTATGTGATTAAGTGTGGTAATGCCTTATATCCCGTCCCGGAGTAGGGCTCGGGTGTAGGGTGTTACAATTGTATTCTTGGTACTGTATGTAGATGACATACTTATCATAGGAAATTATATACCTACCCTAAAGTCTGTTAAGACTTGGTTAGGACATTTTTTTTCTATGAAGGCTGTAACACCGCAAACCCGGCCTAGACATTATGGTCGAATCTGGCGATGTCACATGGAGTGGGATTTGTGATTAAAATTATCAGGTTTAAAATCGTTTCCATTTATTAGCTTCTATTTATCTGTAGTCTATTTCAAAATTGTTTCCTCATTTATTTGGCCTGTTTTTAAACATATCTTGTAGCGGAAGCTTTTAAAACCATGATATTTTAAGAAAACCATTCGCATTTAGGAAAACATTATTTTTTAATTAAACCGAGTTTTGTAATTTAAAAGTCCATAAGAAAAAAATTTTTAAAATCCAAAAATAAAAGAAAACAGTCTAAAAGTCACAAATTACATCAAAATATCCCAAAAGAATAGGAAATAAAAATCGTAATTGAAATTAAAACTGTTCAGCGGACATGTGATCACCATAGAGTCCTCTGCCGCACCGAATCTGTCTAAGACTGGGGATTACCTATACAGATAAAATAGAAAGAGGTAAGTTTACGTATACTCAGTGTGTAATCCTCACAGAAGACATTTATACAGCCAAATAACAATTATCAGTCAAATGCAATAATGGCCTAAGCCCATTACAGATTCAGATACAGTTCCAGATAGAAATTAGGGCCTTAGCCCATCAGTATGCATATAGTATCAGAAATCAGTATCTTACCCACCAACCTCTACACACCATCTCCGACCATCCCTACACACCATGTGGAGTTTAAAACACCCACCCAACCCTACATACCAAGTCGTACCGAATGCGACACTGATTAGTAATATTGTAGCTGAGCTACCAGATAATAGGCATGAAAGCCTTTTAGTACACTTCCTTCAATACTCAATCATCCCACCCCAATGCAGATGCAACTAAATGTCGACATACATAATTACATGCTTACATGCTAACATTCAGGCTTACACATAGAGATCAGTATTCATGCATAGATTTAGCATACTCAATACATACATGGTCTATTAAGTTCACATGATTTGGGGTCTAAGTAGCGCTTACCGACCCTATAGTAGGTTCACAGTCGACTTGGGCAACCCGTCAACCCTAGAAAACATTTTAGCAAAACGGGCCCACACGCCCATTTGGTTTACTCGTGTGGGCCCACATACCTGTGTGCCCCACACGCCCAGATTAGCCTTGGCCTGTGTGGATCATATGGCCTGGCCCAAACTTCTACACGCTGTGCGGACTACCCGTGTGGGCCCACACGCTGGTGTGGCCCACACGGCCTACCTGGCCATCACATGGCCGTGTCTAGCGGACAGCCTAGCCTTTGTCGATCATGCGCCCATGTTGTCGCACACGGCCTACTATACATCTTACCACACGGCCATGTGGCATCGACAGAAAGGTTCTCATCTTTTGCTGAAAACGCATTTTCTTGCGATTTGGGTACACACCTTGTATCGATTCGTTGCAAAAACACTCTCGAGTCTTCCGAAACCTAAAAATAGCAATTCAAGGCCACTTAGTAAGAGATTTATGAGCCAACACTCAATCCCAAAAATTACACAAGTGACTTATCGAAGAACCGAGCACTCTTCAGTGCAATTTAGGCTAACCGAACGTAACTTTACTGCCCACCACGTTCATCTAATCCATAAACATGCAGAAAAGTTCCTTAACATATACACCAAAACGTCAACACAATAATTAAGCTTAATCAACATATTGAAAAAAACCAAGTTTTAGAAACCCAAACCACTTATCAAAATTGTGCGAAATGCCAAAATAACGAGACGAGAATGACCATGATACCAAAAGATCATAATCAAGGGAGGAAGAGGACAAAGAAAAAGAGAAAGCACAGAGAGAGATGGAAAAAACGTTAGTTCTTTTGTCTGAAAAGAGAAAATTAGGAAACACATTAATAGAATTATCCCTAAATCCCCCATTTTTCTCCACTCATCCACAAACTTTCAACCTCCTCAGACTCCTAGTCCAACCGAAACTCCGTCAGTCAACTGAGAAAAAATAACTACCCTTGCTTACGGAGGGACTCGAACACATGACTTCCAACAAACTAACACTCAATTTAACCACCAGACTAGCAGGCCCATTCTGATATGAACCTAAACTAATTAAACTTAAACCCTATGAGCAAGATTAAAGCTTTATTTAGAAAAAGAAAAAATTTTACCCAAGATTAGGCTTGAACTTGGGACCTCTCACACACTCCCAAAACACATATCCACTGAAGCAAATACAGATTTGTGTCACATTTTAACAGAAACAAAAAAAAAATTTTGGGGCGTTACAAAGGACTTTGTTAAGGCCACATACATTTTAGGAGTCAAAATCTATAGATATAGATCAAGGTGACTCATAGGTCTAAGCCAAAGTACATACATAGATAAAGTACTAAGAATGTTCAGTATGGAAGAATCTAATAGAGGATTCTTACCTATGACACATGGTATCTCACTTTCGAAGGAAATGTGTCCTTCAACTCCACAAGAGAGAGACAGCGAATGAGTAAGATTCCATATGCTTCGGCTACTAGATCTATCATGTATGCCATGTTGTGTACTCGTCCAGATGTATCCTGTGCTTTAAGCATTACAATTCGGTATCAAGTAGATCTTGGTGAAGGTCATTAGGTAGGAGTTAAAAATATCCTTAAGTACTTAAGAAGGACTAAGGATACATTTCTTATATATAGAGGTGAGGAAGAGCTAAGTGTAAAAGGTAACACTAATGCTAGCTTCCAAACTGACAAGAATGATTGACGATCGCAATCGGGTTTACTATTTTGCCTTAATGGTGGTGCTATGAGCTAGAAAAGTTCAAAGCAAGGTACAGTTGTTGATTCTACAACAGAGACTGAGTATATTGCTGTAGTGAAGCTGCAAAAGAGGCTATTTGGATCAAGAAGTTCATATCTGAACTAGGGATTGTACCTAGCATATCAGATGCTATAGAACTTCATTGGGACAACAACGGAGCCATTTCATAGGCAAAGGAACCCAAATCTCACCAGCAATCCAAACATATATTTAGGCACTTTCATCTCATTCAAGAAATCATTGATCGAGGAGATGTGGAAATTTGCAGAGTACCAATAGATGATAACATTGTTGACCCACTGATGAAGCCTCTAACACAGCAAAAGCATGATCGTCACACTAAGTCACTTGGTATTAGATATATGAATGATTGCCCTTAATGCTACTGTGAGATTGTTAGAGTATGCCTAAAGACCAATCATAAGATGATTGGAACATATGTTCATTCTACCTTGTTTATTATTATAAGACATTACCATTATTATTTCTGTTTCACTTTCTGTGTGTGTAAAATAATCTGATTTATAATAACGTCCCGTGAATAATATGATATTCTTAAAAAGCCCTTAGTCAAGTATTATTCTGGGCTTGGACAATAATAATATATTAAGAATAATATGTAGTTGATTGATGACAAAGTTTTGTCATTGACATAGGGATGTCAAAATCAATACGTGAGTTATGTTAGAGAACGACATATTGGACTGACCCACTATGAGTATGTTTCTTGGATTATTATATAATAGTCACAACATTACTCATAGTGAGAACTATGTATACGATCCTTAGACTTGAGATCATCATTTTCCCAATATAGTGAGTCGTATATTTTGATACAGTCAAACGTCTATTGTAACAGGTTGTACTATAAAGACTGATGTTGGGTATGCCACAATCTATGTAGTGGGATATGATTGATCAAGATAGGATGTGTCCCTCCTACATAATGGGAGACTTGATGAAGTGAGGCTAGAAATGCATGACCATGCTCAAATAAGTAAATATGAGATATTACACTTATTTGTTTATTATAGCCTATTTTAGGCATTAAGAAACATGAGATTGGACTTTGCAAGTGTGGCTATTCCATGACTTGTGTCCAGTCGGTATATAAAGAACAAAAGGGTATAATTCAAGAAAATTTATCACAGGAAGGTTATGTTGAACCACGATTTCTTGTAACTTGGGCAATGATGATGCATTGCTTGATGCCACTCATTGCTTGTAACGTTAGAAGTGTTCTATTATTTACCAATGTTACAAGAGCCTATAGGGTCACACCCTATGGTTGAAACAAACAGAATCTAAACATAGTAGTATTAAATTTAACTGTTACGAGCATTATATTAATTAGTGAATTAATTTAATTTGACAGTTAAATAATAAACATAGTATATGTACAAATTTGTTGTACAATAATAGAGAACATAGTTAAAATAAATGTACAAATTTGATTCATATAAAATATTAATTATGTATTGTTGACTTAAATTATTAAAATAGTGTTATAATAATTTCAGTCAAACATAAAATATATGGAAATTAATATCTTCTTAGAAAGGATATTACATTATGATATTTTCAATATATTTTCTAGCACCAAAAAGGGGTGATTCTAGTTTTAATATGGATATTAAAATAAAAAAAATAAAAACCCTAAGGTGAGGAATGTTACCAACATTAACAATGAAAAGGAAAAGAAACTTAGGTCTAGCAGCCGTATTTTTTTCAAAAACAAAAACTCTCTGAAACATTCAAAAAGAGTTTTTGTTCGTTCGTTCGCATCTGGGCGGACTATGTAGAGGACAGGAGGATTTTGTTGCGACTTTGGATTAGCAATATGTGAAGGGGATTAAACCAGTGAGGTTCCTTCATATTTTTCAGATTTCTAAAGATATATTTTGAAACCTTTCCTTATCGATTCGTTCCTCGTGCATGGATTCCTGGTTTGGATGGCCAGAATAATTTTTTTGCTATGCCATGGAGCATCCCAGTAACCCAACATAGAGGAAAGTAAAGTGGAGATTAAAGATACGACTATTAGATCTAAAGCTCAGGCTATTGTTAGGGCTTATGTTATTCGAGTTCATGGAGAGGTTGTTGTCCTTGATGTTATTACTGGTATATTTCATTAAAATTTGATATTATTCCTGACATAGATTGGTAACCTTTTACGAAACGATAGAAACTAAAAACAGAAATGGATTGTATTGTGATATTAGAAGAGTAAATTAATTAATGATTAGAGAAAGTCTTTCATTTTAGATACAGAATACAAATATTGAAGGAAAGACAAGTCCGACGGTTAATGTATTCTTTAATGTGTTCTCAGAAGATTTGCCAGAGTTTTTGCCCAAAAGAAAAGTTGAATTGTTATTGAATTGGCACTGGGAACTGCTTCAATAACTATTGTTCCGTACTAATGACCTCCTGATTTACTTAAAGAATAGAAACAAACATGATCAACATTTGAGATTTGTATTGCAAACATTACGAGAAAGGTAGTTGTATGGAAAATTTATCTAATGGGAATTTTGACTCCTACAAGCAAGATTTTTAGAACATGTAAAATCGCTAAAGATATTCGTATTGGTCCGAACAAAAGATAATCAGATTTAATGTGTAAATCTCGAAAGAATGTGCAAAGGAGCGCAATTTCTGAGGATGGGTAAGTGTTACAGACAGCTTATTAAGGCTTTGTAGTGATCACATTACCATTAATGAAACTATTACAGAAAATTTCTAGTTTTACCGAGTCAGGAAATGGTCAATAGAGCTTATTGTGAATACTCATTTGATTTGAAATTATGATGATTCTATTTTCAATAGACTTGAGAAATAAAATGAAGACTCATAATAGAAATTAATATCTTTGTAACCATTTGAGTATGCTGAAAGATTCAGAACTGAAATGAGATAATTTACGTGAAGCTCACAGTAGTACCTATTTGTTTCATCAAGATAGTTTTAGAGTTTATAATTATATAAAATAAATGTATTGATAGTAAAGTATAAAAAGAGAAATTTCAGAATATGTGCCTAGAAGTCTATTACGTTAGCAAGTTAAAGTCAAGCATTGAGTTTTGACAAGTTTGTTACAACCTATGATGATTCTGAAATGGAAATTGGATCAAGCCATTGTGGACTTTGTATCAAGATTATCGCTATCAACAAAAAGGAAAGACGCAATCTAGGTTATTGTTGGCAGACTCACCAAGTTCGCAAATTTCATTTCGGTTAAACAGATTACTCAATTGAAAAGTTAACTTAATTTTTGCATCGTAACTATTTTCAATTGATTTTTAAATGGTGTTATATAAAGCTTTATAAAGTTGTAATTGTAGAACTCAGTTATACTGGTCAAAATTTTGAGAAAGAAAACTAGTCAGGACTAAATTGAGCAAAGAGACATAAGGTAAAATCTGCATTATCCGAAACTATTTGGAAGTCACCTCAGATTCTCAAAAATTGTATATCATTCTTAAAAAAAAGGATATTAAATCTCAAAATGATGACATTGTGTTCCTGAAAGTCTCACCTTAAGAAAAAAAATTCTACAGTTCAGTTCAGTGTTAGCTCAGGAAGTAAAAGACCTACGGAATAAACAAGTACTGTTGATAAAAGTTTTGTTGCACCGTCAAGCTACTTAGAAACCGAAAGAATTGATGAAATCTCAGCATTGAAATCGGTTCACAAGTAAAAATTTCAAGGACAAAATTTTCTAAGAGGGGAAACTTATAAAACCCATTTTCAGTGGTATCAGAAACAATGATTTTGGAACTTTGTATTCTGATTATCAAGTTAGTAAAAATTATTTAATAATATTTATGAGTTTATTATAATGTTTTATTGAAATTTGATTTGATAATTTTTGTTAATTGGTCAATTAATCAATGTACAAGTAGTGCGACTGAAAGTCAATGGTTTTGAAAAATGGCGTATCTCGACATCGTTTTCATAAATAGAGCTCATAAATATTATTTTTGAATATTTTCAAAGCTATTATATAAATGGATTGAAGTTTGGTCTGGAAATTTTGAGGATTTAATAGCTAATTAAGGAAAAAATGATTAAATTGTAAAATCCGTAAAAGTTAATCTTATTGAGTTTTACTAATTAAATTAATTAAATAGAAATTTTCCAATATTCAAAATGGAAATTAGGCCATTTAAGTTTGTAGTGGAAGGTTACTGCCTTTATAACAGCCCGATTTTGGATCTAGTCGGAACAGTGGTTTCGGGACAACAAATCCAACACAGTAAAATTTATTTTTATTATATTTTTATGGTGTACGGTTTCATGCAATGATTTTTTGAAAATTTCGTTCAAAAATTTTGATGTTTGGGCACTCAATTTAGTCAAAAGGACTAAATCATAAAAAAGTACAAAACTTGAGTTCTAGAAGCTAGAGGTGTCTAATTGCTATGAAATTTTAAATTGGAGGCCCTTAAAAGGTAATTAGACCATTGGATAATTTTTTTGACAAAAATGGACATGAAATAGTTGAAATAGAATATTTTAAGTTAGGGGCATTTTGGTCATTTAGTAATTAAATGATTTAATAAACAAAATAAAAGCCCAAAAATTTGTCCATCTTCCTCCTTGGCCGAAATTTTCAAAGGGAAACCTTGGATAGGGTTTTTCAAGCTTTCAAGCTCAATTATAAGTCCGTTCTAGCCCCATTTTTAATTATTTTTACGTTTTTGAAATCCTTGTAATAAGATCTATCTATTTCTACCACTAATATGATATATGGTTAAAGTCTAGGGTTTTTACCCATGATTAATATGTGTGTAGTTTTGTGTTTAATGGTAGAAAATGCATGTTTATGGTTAGAGAAATGACTTTTACTAAGTGATTTTTGGTGAAAATGCCTAAAAGGACTAATTTGTAAAAGTTATAAAATATGTCATAAGAGTGTGATTAAATGAAAAATGTAGGCTGCTATAAGTATAAAAGAGGTTCGGCTAGGCTTGGGAATCGAATAAATTTAATAAATATCATTTTTCGAGCTTAGGGGCAAAAATGTAAATATGTCAAACTTTAGGGGCAAAAATGAAATTTTTCCATAATATGATTTTTGGGTCATATTGAATAATTTGACTAATAAGTTAACTAAATTTGATATTATAGATCAAGCAAAATGAGATTCGGGCCTAGAACGAGGGAAAATGAGTATTTGACGGTTAGGTCCTTTTTAGCATTTTTGGTATCGAGATAAGTTCGTGTGTAAATAATAAAAATTTATATTATGCATTTAATATTTGATATTGCTTTAATTTTTTAATTATTTTTATGAATACGTTCGATGAAGATTCGATGTGTTAAAATTCCCAGTTGAACCTTAGGAATAGATAGGATACAAATGTCATGACACTAGGGTTGTGTGATTTCATGTAAGACCATATCTGGGATATGGAATTGATATGTGATTTCGTGTAAGACCATATCTGGGACATGGCATCTATACGAGACATCGTGTAAGACCATAGCTAGGCTATCGGCATCGATATATGTGATCCCATGTAAGACCATATCTGGGATATCGCATTGGCATCTTACTATGCTTATGTAATTCCCGAGTATCCTTTAGCATTCCAAGCGGTTCAACGGGTAATTCAAAGATTATGTCAAAAATGTGAAAGGATATGATTGTGTTATGAGTTCTTACAGGTATGTACGTAAAGTTTATAAGCATTGGCTTCATGATATTATGAGTTCATGATCACTATGAAAGTGACCTTAAGTTAATCTTGTGAATAAGTATTTATGTTGATGATGTGTAAATTCAGTTGAGAATCATGTGTTAAGCTTTTGAGCCATATCAAATTAAGAGATAAGATGTTTAGTTCACTTGATTTGTGATTCGTTGTATATGTGTGAGAAATGAAAGATTTGCATAATTGTCTATTAAAATGGTTATGAAAGTATGAGAAGCTAAGAGTTTAAATCATTGAAAGATGTTAAGCTCTGAGCTTGAAAATATGAATACGCATAATTAATGTGCATGTTACTATGTGGCTTGAAATGATTTGTTAATGATTATTATGGTATGTTGTGTTGGAGAGATTAAGTATGTTGGAAAATGTTTAGATGTATTAAATTATTATGCTTATAAATTGAAGTGGGTAAGCATTGTGATTGAGTAAGTTATGTCTATGAAGATTTAATGACGTTTATGTTGTGTTATGTTATGTTAGTTGTATGAAAAATATATGACTATTGTTGCTTATTATTTACATATGAACTTACTAAGCATTGTAGCTTACTCCCCTTCCTTTCCCATATCTTATAGGGTTGTATGCTAGCTCGAGTTGGAGATCGTCGGAGATGCTGTCATACTATTAAGCTATCATGTTGGGTAAATGAACGCAAACCTTTGAGTCTATGGCATGTGTAGGGACTTAGTCATTTTGTGTATGTGTCATTATGATATGGAAAATGAATGGTATGTAAATATTAAATAATTACTAGCTATTGGAATGGCTAGTTATGGTTATGCTTTGGTGTTATGTATTTCTAAATGAAAGTTAATACAAAGAAGTCATGAAAGATTAAAATTAGCATTAAAATAGTTTTGAACAATAACAGTAGTATAACTTTGAAAAATCACCAAAAATTGTGGAAATAAAATTAGAGGTTGAATAAAATATGAAATTAAAGCCTATTGAGTCTAGTTTTACATAGAAGAAATGATGTAAGCAAGAGAATTTCATTGTATGAGATATTTGAATTTTTGTGAGACAATGTTAGAATGATTTCGGGTTCCCCTATTCTAAATTTGGAAAATCATTAAAAATTGTATAAAAATACTTGGGGGTTAAAATTTATATGTTTAAATTTTTAATGAGTTTATTTTTAAAAGAAACAAATGGGAACATCAGCCAAATCTCGTATTAAGAGAAAATAAATTTTTAGTGAAGAAAGGTCGAAACTGTAAAACATCATAGAAGGGATGAATTTGAAGACTTAACTGTACTTATTGGCTAAACCTTAAATTCTAAAAATTTTATGGTAGAAAGATATTTGAATTTAGTTTCAGAAAAATCAAGCGGATCTTAATTTAGAATTCTGTATCTCAAGATATAAATAATTTAGTTACCATGACTCAAGTGGACAATTTTGTTATAAACAATAAATAATTATTTTGATATGTTTAAGTCTTGATTATGGTTGTGTTGGCAACTTAATTGTGCCATTGAAAGTGTGTATGTGAGTGTGCAAAGAGGTCGCAAATGGCTCGGTAAATAGCCATTTTCTTGGCCATACGGGTAGAGACACGACCATGTGTCTCAGCCATGTGAAGGGCAGGGGCACAGGACACGGGCGTATGACTTGGTCGTGTGACCCTAAATCGTGCATGATGTCATGAACAGAGAGTTACACGGGCTGAGGACACGGGCATGTGTGACCTCATAGCCTACCCACACAGGCGTGTCCCAAGCCACATAGGTGTGTGACCCCTGTTTTGATGAAATTTTTTTTGAGATTTCCAAAGTTTTCAGTTTAGTCCCGAACCACTTCCAATGCATGTTTTGGGCCTCATGGGCCCGTATAGGGGACGATATGCATGTGTATGAAAGGTTTTAAATTGAATGAAATTTTATGGCCTGGTTTTGTATGATTGGTTATGTTTAAGTCCGGTAATGCCTTGTACCTTGTCCAGGCATCGGACACAGGTAAGGGGTGTTACAACCTTTATTTTAAAGATTTTATATGTTAAATTATATCTAATTATTAAATATTATAAGTTAGTAAAATAAAATAAAAACATCATCTTCATTTTTAGCCTTTTTTACTGTTTCTTCAAACAAAAACACCCAAGGAACCATTTTTGAAGTTTCAAAGGTTAGACCAACTTCCCATACTTGCATGGTAAGCCATTTGAGGCTCATTTATCATAAATTTTATATTTTTTAGATCGTTGTAGCTTGACCTAACTAACTTCGCTATTGAATTGTAAAATTGTCAAAGTTTTAAAATGTTTCCATTGATGGCTTTTGATTTTTTTTATGTTAAATAGCTTAGTTGTAAGCTTAAATTTGAAATATGGCTAATTTGTAATGTGAATTTTGTTAATTTAGAGTTTAGGGACAAAAATATAAATATTTTAAAATTGACATGAAATTTCGGTAATTATTGAATTTAGAAGGCTGTATAGGGATGAAATTGAAATTGAATTGTAAAATGAAGCTTGAATTTTGAAACATATAGCTATTTTGGGTTTAGGGGCTAAATTGAATAAAATGAGAAAGTTTAGGGAAATTGTGTAAAATAAAATTAAGTTGTTATATGCTTATACTAAGATGTTATAAGGCTATTGGAATTGATAGATTGTAATGAATTATTATAGATTTAGAATTAAATCAATCGAAAGTTAAGTGAAAAATACGAGATATTATAGATTAGTCCTTGAGACTTTGTGATTGTTGTTTTCCAAGTAAGTTCATATGGAACTTACTGTATTCTATTATTATGTTTGAATTTTGTGTTTATACTTATTAATTATATATATATACAAGTATAATTTTTTTAATACGACATCTATCGGACTAAATTGTAAAATAATAATTTTAAATAATAATAGTGAATAGATGAGTAGAATTGACTGATTGAAGTTGTGATGTGATTGAATGATGTGGATATGATGATAACTCACCATAAATTTATGTGAACTGTTATTGGAAATAAAAAAAGTGAGTATACGACTATAGAGATTGAAAATGGATTAAATACGAGGAATAAGGCCCATATGAACTTAGGGAATAGCTATGATACAAATGACATGACATTAGGGTTTATGTAGTTTCGAGTGCCGATCTAAGATATTTTATCGATGTCTAAGGTATTGCATTTGTTGCAAATTCTTCATAACTCGTGTGAGCAACATCGTGTAAAGTTACCATCTTGATTCATAGCTCATATGAGCAAGTTCATTTTCACAACTCGTGTAAGCATTTATTTTCACAACTTGTGTGAGCAATTACAGTTACAGCTCATGCAAGCAATCTTATCCCGTGTGTTTGAAGTATATTTACTATAGTTCTTCGGGCTAAAGTAGTAAGTAAATGATTTCAAAATGAATAGAAAGATTAAATTTGAAAATTGGTTATTATACGTATGAATTGAGTGTGAAGAAAGATATTGAATGAATCAAATTGTTATATTGTAAAACGAGCATGATTTTAATGTGATATGAAAGAGAACTTAAGTATTTGTGTTAATAAATTAAGTATGAATTGGATATCATATGTTTTTCTCTATTAAATCATGGCGTAGAAATATGTGATTTGCATTAGCAGTTATTGACATATAAGTAAACTAACCTATAGGTTGTTTTTGTGGAAATGTACACAAAAGTGTAAGGAAGACAAGGATGCCTTGTTAATTATCAAATTAGTTTAATAGTTTAAGTTAGCTTAAGATCAAGGTATGTTGTGTTAATTTCGTACAGACTTACTAAGCATTCAAAATGTTTATCTTGTTTGCTTTTTGTCTCTGTTTAGGTCATTTTGCATCGGTCGGATCAACCGGATTTCACACCATCCAGCCTTTGATTTAGTAGTATTTTAATTGCTCTAGACTCAGTTATGTGGCATATAATTAGGTTTTGTTTTGTACTTATGTTGTCTTGAATAATTATAAGTTTGGACTAATGATGATATTAAGTTTCGGATGATTAGGTAAGTTTTGCAAAAGTGTGTGGAAATTGACATTGTGGTAAGTCATATTTGAGACAAGTGATTGGTTAAGTTCTAATGTTTCATAGGTTGATATATTATGTTTGGATTGATAGGTTTGTTTGGCTTTGAATGTGATTTGTATATGAAAAATGATATTAAAAGGTGCCAAATGGTAAGATTATGTATATAGGCCTTGATATGGATAAATGTTAATTTTGGAAAATGATGAAAGGAGTCTATATATGAAATGTTTATTTTGGGAAGTGTATGTGATATGTAAATAGGTGTAAATGATTATATATATAGGTGTGTGAATTTGAATGTTAATTGTGTATTTATGAAGTAATTTCATGGTTATTTGAAATAATTGATCTAAATTGAATGTATTATGTTCCAGCTTTGAATGTTGCACTCTATTGCGACCAGAGCAGATAAGGGGTGTTACATAGATAATCTTATTAACCTGACTCGGATTTCAAGATGAAAACATAGATTAATCAACCTACATCTCAATCTGGTACTGCAGTGCATCATCGTATATACTGAAGGAAAGATACTGGCACATATAGTGTATCATCGAGCAAGCTGAAACAATTATACTGGCACATAAGGTACATTATCAAACGAATTGAAGCAATTATGCTGCCAAAAATAGTGCATCATTGGATAAACTAAAGCAATCATGCTGGCAAGTAAATGTATCATTGGATGTACCGAAGCAAATATATTGGCATGTAAGTGCATCATCAGATATATCGAAGCAATTATATTGGCACTTAAGTGCATCATTGAATATAATGAAGCAATTATACTGGAACATAAGTGCATCATCGAATAAAATGGATCAAATATACTACCACGTAAGTGTATCATCGGATATACCAAAGTATAAACCTGTTCAATTAATAAAGTAATTAATTTCAATTTCATCACATAGTTTGTAACAGCCCAATTTTGGGGCTAGTCGGAACAGTGGCTTTGGGACCACAAATCTAAAATAGAAAAATTTATTTTTCTTATATTTTATGGTCTACAATTTTACAAAATTATTTTGTGAAAATTCCATTCGAAAATTTTGACGTTTGAGCACTCAATTTAGTAAAAAGGACTAAATTGTAATAAGTGCAAAAGTTGAGTTCTACATGTTAAAGGGGATTTTAAATTAGAGGTCCTTATATGATAATTAGACCATTTTTAAGTTAGTGGACAAAAATAGACATGAGGTAAGAGAATTTTAGTGATTTGGGAAAAGGGCATTTTGGTCATTTGGTTAATAAAAGAATAAAAAGGGAAATAAAGCCAAAATTTGCTCATCTTTCTTCAACCTTGGCCGAAACTTGGAAGAACATGATAGCTAGGGTTTTGTCATCTTTCAAGCTTGATTGTAAGTACATCCTAGCCCCGTTTTTAATGTTCTTTATGTTTTTGAAGCTACCATTGTTTTGAAATAGGGTTCATGTTTAGAATTTTAGCCATGTATGACATGCATGTGTTTTGATGTTTTTTGGTAGAAAATAAAAGTTTGATGTGTAATAAACAACTTTTACTAAGTGGTTTTGATGGAAATACATAAAAGGACATATTCGTAAAAAGTTATAAAATGTGTAGTAAAGATGTGATTTGATGAAAAATGTGGGCTAATATGAGTATGTATATGGTTCGGATAGGCTTGGGGTATTAAAGAAATTGAATACATTTCAATTTACGAGCATAAGGACTAATTTGTAAAAATGTGAAAGGTTAGGGGCAAAATGGTAATTTTTCCATAGTGTGATTTTCGAACCGAATTGAATAATGTGATAATTAAATAAGTTAAAATTGCTATTATAGATTAAGAAATACGAGGTTCGGACCTTGATCGGGGGAAAAATAAGGTTATTGACGGTTAGATCCATTTTCGCTATTTTTGTACCGAGGTAAGTTCATATATAAGTAACACATTGTTATTTATATTTTAATTGCTTTAATATTGTATGAATTATGAATTGCTCTTAAACGTAATCGATAAAGTTTGACAAGTGAGAAATTTCGTTTAAACCTTAGGAATAGTTAGGATAAGAATGTCATGACATTAGGGTTACTAAGATTACGTGTAAGACTATATCTGGGATATGGCATCAATATGAGACTTCGTGTAAAACCATAGCTGGACTATTGGCATCGATATGAGATCCCATGTAAGGCCATATCTGGGATATGGCATTGGAATGGTAATGTATGTGCGAGACTCTTGAGTATCCTTTAGTAATCCAAGTGGTTCAATGGGAAATTCAACGAGAATGTCAACGCTATGAAAGGTTATCTTATGTTGCGAGTGGGTACAAGTACGTACGTAAAACTAATTGAATAATTGTAACAGCCTGATTTAGGGCCTAGTTAGAATAGTGGTCTAGGGACCACAAATCCAAAGTCATAGAAATTATTTTATTATTATTTTGATATTATAGCATGTTTTTAAGAGTGCATGAAAAATTTGGTGAAGTAATTTTAGCGTTTGTGAGCTTAATTGAGAAAAAGGACTAAATCGCATAAAGTGAAAAAGTCCTAAATTGATAGCTAAAGGTTTCAAATAGCTAGAGAATAAATACTAGGGGCCTTTAAAGGGAAATTAGACCCTTAGAAATAGGGTGGCCGGCCATAGGGGACAATGAATTAAAAATTTTCAATGTTAGGTAATTGATTTTAGACTTTTTGACTAAAGTAGAAATAAAATAATCAACGAATGATATCATCTCTTTCACCTCTCCTTCTTCACCTATTTTACCAGAAAAAATAGGGCTTTTGGGAGCTTGAAATTTCAGCTACTTAGTTGACTCACAAGTAAGTGATTTCCATACCCTTTGTTGATGATTTTTGCATTTTTTGAGACCCTTGAAGCATAAGCTTTCAAATGAGGGTACTATTTTGCAAAATAATTAAGATTTTAGGGTTTTTTCATGAAAGGATTTGTAATGTTTGCTGAGTTTTTATGGAAGAAAATGAGTCTTGGGTGTCTTATAAACAACTTTTGTGAAAGGTGTCAGCATGAAAACAGCTAAAAGGACTATTTTGCATAAGTTGTAAAATAGATGATAAGTGTGTGAAATAGTGGGAATTTGGAGTTACTATAAGAGTACAAAAGGGTTCGTTTAAGCTTAAGATGTGAAGAAATTCGATAAAAATTGATTTTCGAACCTAGGGGTAAAATGGTCATTTTGACAAAGTCTAAGGGCAAATGGTCATTTCACTGAAGAAGTGAAATTTTGATTGCCTAATTTTATTCAGTGTCTAAATAAGTGCATTTTGCTATTATAGATCAAGAAATATCGAATCCAAATCTAGACCGGGGGAAAGCCAAGCAAATCGACTAAATCGACTAGTCGCCACATTTTGTAATCCGAGGTAAGTTGCATGTAAATAGTACAACTACATTAATAATATATGTATTTGAATTGTATTGAAATTATTATAGCATAAATTACTGGATTGTGGAAATGAGAAAATGTGATGAGAATAGAGATAGTAGAATTCCCAATTGAACCTTAGGAAATAAACCGGATATTCATGCCATGACATTTGGGTCACTTGTGTGAGCTAGTGTAAGACATGTCTAGGACATGCATCGGCCACATTATGAGAGCCAGTGTAAGACCATGTCTGGGACATGGCATCGGCATTGAGACAAATGCTAGAGTAAGACATGTCTAGGACATGCTTCGACCTCGAGACGTAAGCCAATGTAAGACATGTCTGGGACATGGCATCGGCACCTGACCCCATATTTGAGGCTAAATGAATATCCGATAATGTTCCAAATGGTTCAACTGTGAAAGTATGATTTCAAGTTAACAAGGAAACTATAAGCGTGTTGTGAGTGGTACAGGTTCCTATATGGTATGTATGAAATGTGAGCTCAATATATGTTATATGAGGTGTATTGAATATTGATGAGTAAGTTTTGCTTATGCCACTTGTGTATTATGATACTTGTTAATGAATAGTAGAGTTATGTTGAATATTTATTTATGTACAACTTACTAAGTTTTATGCTTACTCCCTTTCCTTTTTCATTTTCTTATAGTGCCACCTATCTAGCTCAAGGACCAAAGGAAGTCAGAGATATCGATCACACTATCAATCGAAGCATTCGGTATAGTTTGATTTATATTTTTGAATATGACATGTATAGGGCTTAGACTTTACTGTTTTTGTGTCATTGAGAACTGGCCAAATGCGTTGTTGGAAACCCTTCATTTTGTATTAAGCCTTGAATGATGGCATATATTCATTTTGATATATACGAATGAAGTTACTCTCATGAATGAGTAATTGCTTAATTGATATGTAGTCTATTGTAGCTGATTGGTCTAAATAAGTTATTCTAGTATTGGTGTGGTTGCTATTATGTAGGTTGTATAAGTAAGGGCGGCAAATAGACTTGGTAAATAGCCTTATATTGTCCACACGGGTAGACACACGGGTGTGTGTCTAGGCCGTGTGTGACGCACGGTCTGCCCTATGGGCGTGTGGTCCAACTATGTGTCCCCTGCATGTAAAAATTTCAAGTCAGTATGCATGATAGTAAACACACGGGCAGAGACACGGCCGTGTGTCTCAGCCGTGTGATGGACACGGCCTAGCACACGGGCCTGTGCCTTTGCAGTGTGACATTTTGGGGATGCTGACATCAGAAACAGAATGTACATGTTTTTGCACATAGGCTAGGACATGAGCGTGTCATGGCCGTGTGAAGGACACGGGCCAGGGACACGGGTGTGTGTCAGGCAGTGTGAAAATCCCTGTAGGTGTGCATTTAGAATTAATTCCACATGGATGGAGGACACGGTTGTGTCCCTGTATTGCTTAGGCCGTGTGAGCCATACAGGCCATCAGCACAACCATGTCGAATTGGCCACACGGGCGTGTTGCCCTTCCATACAGGCGTGTGCCCTATTTTTAAGAAAAATTTTCTATAGATGGCTTAAGGGCCAGGGTTAATCCTGAATAGTTTCCAATAGTAGATTTAGGGCTCGTAGGCCCATGATAAGAAGTTTAAAGTAGAAATTGAAAAAGTTTCAAGTTGAACAGAGTTTTGGTGACTCAGAAATGTTTGAAAGCATGAGTTTAAGGTTAGATAATACCTCGTATTCCGTCCCGACAAAGGGTACGGGTGTGGGCTGTTACAATAATGAGCTCGATATGTGATGAACCCCTGGTAAGGTTGTGGATGACCAAGTTTGGTTATGAAAGTTATAATGACATATATGTTAAATTTACTTCATGTATATTGTATGTTAAGGTGTGATTATGATACCTATTATTTGCATAGGAACTTACTAAGCTTTATAGCTTACTCCTTTTTTCTTTTCCCTTGTCTTATAGTGTCACCAAGCCAGCTCGGGGATTGTTGACTACGAAGATCCATTCACACTATCATTTTAACATTTTGGGTACTAATGATTTTAATGTTTTGAGTTATGGCATCTATAGGGACTTGGTCTTTTTGTTATGTGTCATAATTGATTTTACCAAATGTTTTGGCTTATGTTGGTTGATAATTCATTTTGTAAATGACCATTGAAATTGGCTAATATTGGTTTAAGTATATGTGCATATGAAGATGTTTTTCATGGATGTGGAATGTGTATGTGATAGTTAATAGCATGTGAATGATGGATGGATGTTTTGGTTGTGGCTGATTTGTTGTATGTATATGCTTGGATTGGTTTTATATGTTAATGTGTAGGTTTGTGCATGGAAGGGTGACAAAATGGCTTGGTAAATAGCCTTATTTTTGTCCACACGGGTAGACACATGGGCGTGTGTGACACACGGCTTGCCCCATGGGCGTGTGTTCCAACCATGTGTCCCCTGCACCTTAATTATTGCAAAAAAAATGCTCAGTATTGAGCACACGGGCAGAGACACAGGCATGTGTCTTAGTCGTGTGGACAACATGGCCTCGAACACGGGCGTGTGCCCTAGCCGTGTGAAGTCTGCACTTATTTTATGAAAAATTATGAAAATTAAATATACCACACGATCTAAGCACATGAACGTGTGCCTTGGCCGTGTGACTTCAATTTGTTTATGAATGACAAATAGAGAGTTACATGGGTTAGGGACACGGGCATGTGTGACCACACGACCTGGCCACACGGGTATGTCCCAAAGTCACATGGGCATGTGACCTCTGTTTAGTGAAAAATTTTCTAAGTGTCATGGAATTGTTTAAAGTTCTCGGTTTAGTCCCGAACCACCTCCAATGCATGTTTTGGGTCTTATAGGCTCGTTTTAGGGATGATATGAATGTATGTGAAAAGTTTTAAATTTGAACAAAAATTTATGTCTCGATTTTGTATGTTTGCTTATGTTTAAGTCCGGTAATGTCTCATACCCTGTTCCGGTGTCGAATACGGGTAAGGGGTGTAACATAGTTCAATTCACATCCCATAATTCTTAATTCAACATCAATTCATCATATAATATAATATAATTCAGGTCAATTTCATACCAATTTCCTATATCAACTAAGTTATATAACTTTCTATTCTATTCAATTTAGTCTCTATCTCGATGTTCAATTTCAACCATAACATTTCAACTCAATAATCATTAACAACTCACTTCAACATTATGTAATGCATACTGTCATGAATATGCAGTAATTAGATTGATCTCAGGCTATAGAGATACAAACCGAAAGCCCGTGTCATTCGTTGATAGCTCATCTTTTTTTCCCTCTCGACAGTCCTGTATCATCTTTAGTTGCAAATAATAATTCAACAATAAGACAATATCAAATTCCACATCAAATCAAATTCAAATTCATACATATTTTTCAATTTATTCAATTTAGTCCCTAAACCCGAAACAAACATAATTTTTTATCTAGACTTTCGAATTAAAATCTAATTTCACATATATTCATTAGGGACCTTCTATTTTCTATTCCTATCAAAATTTATAACAATTTTACATTTTATTAAATTTGATTCCTAATGTGCAAAACTAGCAATTGGACTTTACAATTAAGTTCTTTTATTTTAAACTAAGCTTAATTTCTATTAATTTAACACGTAATCATTCAGTTCTCAACAATAAAAACTTTTAAAAACTTTAAGAATTGATCAAATTAATACATGAGTTAGCTAATCAAGCTCTGATGACTATAAATCCATAAAAGTTACAAGAAAAAGACTTCAAATACCTTAGGTTTTTAGCTTGGCTGAATGCAAGCCTCAATGGCGTTTTTCTCTCCATTTTTCTTTCTTCAATATTCAGTGGTGACTTGGGGGAAGATGACAACTTCTTGTTATCCCACTAACATAACCATTTATACTAAAATTATATGTTAGTTAACTTAATTGGTTTAATTAAGTTTTAAATCTTAATAATCTTTCATTAATTAACCAAAGTGGGATACAACATCATCATCCACTATTTACTTAAAGAATAATAGTTTAATAACCATTTAAGCCCTTTGGATAATTTCTATAAAGTCCTCAAGCCTTATCCTAAGTAAAATTCTATAACTATTGAAATTTTACAATTTAATCATTGACCCTTAATTAACTATTAATTTGGAAAAAGATTCTCGAACCAAAATTTAATATAACAATATATTATTAATATTTAATGTTTACATAATCGAATTATGGAAATGAGGTCCCGAAACTGTAAATTTTGACATCACTAAATTTTAGGTCTTTACACTATCGCTACAAGTCTGAACACTTGAAACCCTCAAACTTCTATCAATATATCGAGCTCCAAAGATCATAATTTTGAAGACTTTTATCGACACAAGTCCACTTATACTGATATAAGTATATCTGTAACTGCAAAGAAGCTCGAATTTAATGCTTTTAATGGCTATAATTCAACTGCAATAGTCATAAATGTCCACAAACTTATTCCTAGGTAAAAATACAAGTTTAAGACACATTAAGAGCTAAGAAAGACATATTCAAGCATCAAACACAAGAGAACTTAAAATCTTTATTTTCTTCATTTTCTCTTATACGTATTCATTAAGAGCTTATTGTAATTTTTTTTATTACTCTGAAAGCTTTGTATTTAGAGCTTCAATTTGCAAACACAAACCTACTAGAGTTTCATTGTTAGTTTGCTCATCTTCTCTTTGTTGTAAAGAGCATACTTAAGGTTTTATCCTTAAGTAATTTGTAAAGGATTTTAGTTGAGCCACAAAATCTAGGAAGGGTTTTAGTTAAGCCATAAAAATTAATAGGAATGTTCTATCTTAGCCTTATGAAAAAGATAATGTTTTGTAAAAGTTATACATTTTTCTTGAAAAGAAATCCTTGATTGAGGTATATCAAGGTTGTAAAGGTAGACAATTGGGGTCAAACTATTATAAATTGAATTGTTTAAACTTTTCTTCTGTCTCCTAATTTTTTAGAAAAGTTTGCAAAGGATTTTAAAATGTCAATTCACAGCTTCTTATTATTTTCAGACCTAACAATTTTAAAATTTATATTATTATAATAGAAATGTACATATATTTTTATTTAATTATTTTTTATACAATGTCTACTTCTACTTGTAGTTCTTAAAAACCCTTAAATAAAAGAAATATATATTTAATTGTATTCACAATTAAACTAAAAGTCGATTAGTATATTTTATTTGAACGGTTATACATTTTAATACATTCTATTTTATAATTTATTTTCATTCATGCTATAATTAAAGATAAAGCAGAAATGTTGGGACCAACTCGCGCATTATATATTTAAAATTATACTCCTTTGTGTGAATAAAGTCTCACTTTTTTCCAAATTCTGAAACTCCTTTATTATTATTATTATTATTATTATTATTATTATTATTATTATTATTATTATCTTCTTTTAGCCTAATGATAAAAGCGTAAAGTAATCAAATAAAGAGAAAAATAAAAAGATAAAATAATTTTATTTTTTAAGAGTAGGATGAAAAGAAATTTTCCATCCATTATTTAGTCTATAACTATATATATTATATAATCCTATACTATATCTTAAAGGGTTGATATCATCCTTTACCCTAGTTCTAACTCTACTGAAAATTTATTTTAAACAATTCATTACTTTACAAATTAAATTATATTATTTTAAGAGTATTTTTTATTTTTTATATAAAAAATAAAAATTACGTCCATATAACAAGATTTAAACTTAGGACATTATAATTTTCAACATATCTATTTTATCATTTCAAATGAAGTCCCATTTAATTTTTATATTATTTTATTATAAATATATTTGTTAAATAATTTTATTTTTCTCGTGTAGAAACTTTTTTAATGGACTAATATACTCAGTTGTTCATTATATTTACTAATTTTTCAATTCTAAATATATCTTTTATTATTTATAAACATTTATCGCATTTAACTATAAAAAAGAAAAATATAATATCTATATTAATTATTTATATAATAAAATTATATTGCATATATAAAAGTTTTATAAATAATACATTTACTTAATATAATATAATATATTTATATTAATTATATATTAATTATAAATTATTATTTTCAATTTAATAATTATTAAAAAAAGAACGAAAAAGAAAAAAAAATTGAAGACAAGAGAGCATTAATTCACAATATGTCAAAAGAAATTTCAACGATAAATGCTTTAATAATGATTAATAATTATTTATTATTTTAATATTTATATTATAAAAAGGGAGGGATTCACTTATACCAAAGTAAAACTAAAATAGTTTCACTTTTTTGTATCTCTATGTAGGATTAATATTTTAATGATTCAACTGTTAAATTTATTATTCTATTTATATAGATTATGCACATAAAATTTGACGTAAATTAAAATTTCCTAGCTAAAAAAATGTCAACCATTCAATAATTATTAATATATATATAGTATTTTAGATTAATACGATATAGATATCAAATTAGTTTGAAATTTTAATGCATGACAAGTACAATTACATTAATAAATTAAACAGTTAAATTATTAAAATATTAATCATACAAAGAGATGCAAAAGCGTGTACAATATTTTAGTTTTACTCTAGTATAAGTGGATCTCTCTCCAAAATAAAAATAATTGATATATCTGTATTACTACTTAAAGCTTTGGTTGAGTTTATCACCCTCAACGGGCCCTAACTTAGATGTGAAATTACCAACAATATAATATTTTTATAAGGCTTAATTCACGATTTTGGCCCCTAAAGTATACCCGTTTTTTATTTTGGTACCTAATTTTTGTTGTCACAGTTTAGTATTTAAAGTATGCTTATGTTATATTTTTTAGTCTATTGTTTACGGACGTTAAAAAAAATTCTTATAGTCAATCACAAAGTGTCACATGAAGTCTTTATGTAAAAAAAACTTATTTTATTAAATGTATATACACATTAAAAATATAAAAATGGAAATAAATATATAAAGAAAACTAGAAAAATACATATAAAATCTAGAACAAAACATATAAATTGTAAAAAAAATTATAAAAATAAAATTTACAAAAGAAATTCAAGAAATTACTTAAAATCAATAATATTATTAAAAAAGGTAAAAAATTAAAAATTATTAAAAGAGGTAAAAAGTATTTTAAAATAATTTTTATAAAATTCTAAAATATATTATTCTAAAAAAATATTTAAATATCGAACTTGAAACTTAAATGCTTTTTAAATTTTTATGAAAATTTATAATTTTATATATTATTTTGAATTTTTAAAATTTAAAATTATATATTTTAGAAATTTATAAAAAAAATTATTTTTAAATTTTTAATCAATATTACATATATATAATACCAAAAGAACTTTAAAAGGACACGTGGCATGTTCTAATAGCGCCACATGATTGGTCAACACTTGATCAATGATTGGTCAATAGCCGATCAACGATTGGTCAATAGCCGATCAACGTTAAAAGTGTTTTTAATATTTAATATTATAATTTCTATTTTTAAATTTAAATTTAATGTTTTTATCTTAAATAAACTTAATTACCGTGGCATTTTTTTCATTAGAAAAAATATGACACGTAGCACTTTTTCATTAGTTAAAGCTGCTTAATAATTTTTATAATGTTTGTTAAAAAATGGACAAAGAATAGAGGAAATTGATACTTTAGGTACTAAATTGAGACAAAAAAAATTTAGGAAAAATGAATATACTTCAGAGGCTAAATCGTGAATCAAGCCTTTTTACGACAATTATAATTTTAAGATTTCTTTTACATACAATTTATAAAAATATATTTATATGGGATTTAAATCAAAAACCTTAAAATCTTCTTTTAATTTCACCATTATTGTAACGCCCCAAACCCAGCTTAGACATTATGGCCGAATCTGGCGATGTCACATGGAATGGGATTTGATGTCGAAGTTATTAAGTTAAAACCATCTCTGTTTATTATCTTCTATTTATCTCCCATAAATTTCAAAATCATTTCCTCGTTAATTTGATTCGGTAAACCATATTTTGTAGCGGAAGCTTTTAAAACCATGATATTTAAAGAAAATCGTTCACGTTTAGAAAAATATCGTTTTGAATTAAGCCGAGTTTTTGTTGAGTTTGCAGTTTAAAAATCCATGGAACAGTGAAAATCCAAAGTAAAAGCAACATTCCAAAAGTCCAATTTACATAAAAAAATAACCTAGAAAATAAATACCATAATTGAAATTAAAATAGTTCCATAATCATGTGGTCACCGTCGAGTCCTCCGCCGCACCGATCAAGTCTAGGGATTACCTAGACAGATAATATAGAAATGGGTTAGTTTACATAAACTCAGTGTCCAATCCCCACAGAAGGTGTAACGCCCCCACGCCCGAGACCGTCGTCGGAGTCGAGTATGAGGTGTTACTAAGCTTAATTTAACATATTTAGAACTTTGGATTATTTATTTCTACATTCACAGCTTTTAAGCTACTTGCATCACAGTCACAAGAAAAATCATATCTCAAGTTACGAAACTCAAAATCAAGATCCGTAAATTTTACATAAATCTAGACTCATATACCTATCTACTAATTTTTTTCTAGAATTTTTGGTTGAGAAAATTAGTACAGTTTATTAGTTAAAGTTACCCCTGTTTCAGGACTTCACTGGTCTGACCTCTGTTTACTACGAACCACATTTCTCTCTGTAAAAAATCCATATGACTATGAAATTTGTTTCTACTGAAACTAGACTCAATAAGGATTCTGAGAATATAAAATACACTACCTAATTATATCTTTACAATTTATGGTGAATTTCTAAAGTTGGAACAGGGGATTCAGAAACTGCTATGACCCTGTTTTACTAAAATTCAAATATCTTGTAACATATAATTCCTTTACCTGTTTCATTTGTTTCATGTGAAACTAGACATAATAAGCTTCAATTTGATATGTAGTCCATCACCAAGTTCAATTTCTATGATTTTTGGTAAATTTTTAAACTCGCGTCAGTGTTGCTGCAGTATTCTGTTTATGGCAAATTTCATCCCTTTTATGAGTTTTTATGCACTAAGTATCTTAATAATTTTCCTTAACATCAAATATAATCTAAACTAAATATTTTCATAATTTATCATTATCAAGCATTTCCTCAACCATTCCATCACCATACCATAAGATCATTTACACAAAAAAAGTATATTGCTATACATGCCATACTTAAATTTACAAGCCATTACCAAAAGTCTTCCGGATAGTGTGACTGAGCCTTCGACCTATCCCGACTCCTGAGCTGGCTTGTCCAAAACTACAATGAGTAAGAAGGAGGGAGTAAGCATAAATGCTTAGTAAGTTCATATGCAAATAATAAGTAACATAACAAACAGTCATACCAATCAACATTAGCATGTATCACTAAAACACATATCACATTTTTAATCATTTTTCATCATCTTATTACCTTATCGTGGTTGTATCAATACTCAACCCGAGGGTTAAATACATACCTGTCCAAAATATCCATTTCACATCACTTACCAATACGTCTCTTTACATCTCGAATATTCCTCCATTTGAGTAGAACTTTACCCGTTGAACACATCGGAATATAATTCGGATACATGGATAACTTACACATAAGTGCCATATATGCAATCAAGCAATCATGTAACTCGCCCATAAGCGAACTCGGACTCAACTCAACGAGCTCGGACGTTCGCATCCATAAGTGAACTCGGACTCAACTCAACGAGTTCGGATGCCTAGTTACATCTCACGAACTCGGACTCAACTCAACGAGTTCGGATGCTCAACCATCCTAGTGACATGTCACTTGTATCCTAATCTATTCCTAAGGTTCAAACGGGCTTTTTCCTCGAACACTTATCCTTTCCGTCTTCCGTAGAATGCCGAAATCAATACTCGGTAACAATTATATTTAACAAGTAGTTCACATAATTTACATTTTTATTTGAAATTAACCACAAAGCATACATTTCATAATAAAATTCAGCATAACATATAATTAACATCAATAACTTAAAAATAACCATTATGCTACATTATTTACACATGAACTTACCTTGGTACCAAAATACAAAGATTTTGCAATTTAGTCCATAATCTTTTCTTTTCCTCGATTGAGGTCGATTCCACGTCTTTCTTGATCTAAAATAACACATTTAGCTTATTTAATACTCACATTATCAAATTAATCCTTAACTCAAATTTTGGCAAAATTACAATTTTACCCCTAAACTTTTGCATATTTACATTTTTGCCCCTAGGCTCGGGATTAAAATTTATTCCTTATTCTTATGTTTTACAACATGCTGATCACTTTTCTCTTCTATGGCAACATCAAATTCTCACTCTAACATGTACTTGTGACTATTAGGTATTTTTACCGATTAAGCCCTTTTACTCGTTTTTGCTTAAAATCGAGTAGTACAAGTTGTCTAACATAATTTAAAACCTCATATTCTATCATAAAACATCAAAATACACAAATTTCACCTATGGTTATTTTTCCAAATATAAACCTTAGGTTAAATTATTGCTAACATAAGCTTTATCGAGTTACCGGGATCTCAAAAACGTAAAAATCATTAAAAACGGGGCTTGGAATCACTTACTATGGAGCTTGGAAGCTTAAAACAAACCCTAGCTATGGAGAACCCTTGAAATTTCGGCCTAATGAAGAAGATGGACAAAAATTGGCTTTTAATTTTGTTTTTAATTCATTTTAATAACTAAATGACCAAAATACCCTTATTACTAAACTTTCCAAAAATTCCTTCCATGTCCTAATTTTGTCCATGAACTTAAAATTGGTCAAATTGCTATTTAAGACCTCCTCATTAATATTCCAAAACAATTTCATACTAAAAACTTCTAGAATGCAAGTTTTGCAACTTATTCTATTTAGTCCCTACTTTCAATTTAAGCACTTTAGGCATAGAATTTCATCACGAAATTTTCACACAATCATGCAATCATATCATAAACCTCAAAATAGTTATAAAATAATTATTTCTATCTCGGATTTATGGTCACGAAACCACTATTCTGATTAGGCCCTAATTCGGGATATTACAACTCTCCCCCCTTTAAGGATTTTCGTCCTCGAAAATCTTACCGGTAAATAGATGTGGGTATTGATTTCTCATAGTTTCTTCGGATTCCCATGTAGCTTCTTCTACTCCATGCCTTTGCCACAACACCTTCACAAGTGCAACATTTTTATTCCTTAGTTGTTTGACCTCTCAAGCTAAAATCTTAATCGGTTCTTCTTCGTAGGTCATATCTGGTTGTAGTTCAATTTCTGTCGGTGAAACTACATGTGAAGGATCCGAACGATACCGACGTAACATAGATACGTGGAACACATCATGAATCTTCTCTAATTCAGGTGGTAATGCTAGCCGATATGCTACCGGTCCAACTTTTTCAATTACTTCATACGGCCCAACAAAACGCGGACTTAATTTGCCCTTCCGTCCAAATCTAAGGACTTTCCTCCACGGAGTCACCTTTAAAAATACTTTATCACCAACTTGAAATTCAATGTCCTTTCGCTTTAGGTCTGCATAAGATTTCTGTCTATCTGAAGCAGCTTTCAAATAATCTCGAATTATCTTCACTTTTTCTTCAGTTTCTTTTATTAGATCAACTCCATAAATCTGATTTTCCTTGAGTTCAGTCCAATACAATGGCGTTCGACACTTACGACCATATAATGCTTCATAAGGTGCCATTTTCAAGCTCGTCTGATAACTATTATTTAAGCAAATTCCACCAACGGTAAGTATCTTTCCCAACTTCCTTGAAATTCCAATACACAACATCTAAGCATATCTTCAAGAATCTGAATTATTCTTTCTGATTGTCCATCAGTTTGTGGATGAAAAGCAGTACTGAAATTTAACTTCGTACCTAACGCGTCTTGCAACTTTTGCCAAAACCGCGAGGTAAACCTTGGATCTCTATCTAAAATAATCGATAATGGTATTCCGTGTAATCTAACAATTTCTCTAATATACAGTTCAGCCAACTTGTTAAGAGAATAATCCGTACGTACCGGGATAAAATGAGCCGACTTAGTTAATCTGTCAACTATTACCCAGATGGCATCTTTCTTTCCCAGAGTCAATGGCAATCCTGAAACAAAATCCATAGTAATCCGATCCTATTTCCATTCAGGAACCATAATAGGCTGGAGTAATCCTGAAGGTACTTGGTGTTCAGCTTTCACCTGTTGACAAATTAAGCATTTGGACACAAACTCTGATATATCTCTTTTCATTCCATTCCACCAATACATTTTCTTCAAGTCATTATACATTTTCGTACTACCCGGATGAATCGAGAAATAACCACTATGTGCTTCCTGTAGGATCTTTTGAATCAATTCCTCATTCTTCGGTACACAAATCCGATCTTTAAACATTAAGTACCCATCAGAACCAATTCTGAAATCTGATCCTGTATCAGCTTCACACTGTTTTCTTTTGGCTAGCAAATCTTGATCATTTTTCTGAGTTTCAGAAATCTCTTGTAAAAACATCGGTATTACTCTTAACTCTGCTAGAATCGAACCGTCATCTGACATTTTCAACTGAGTGTTCATAACTCTCAAAGAAAACAACAACTTTCTACGTAAAGCATCGGCAACCACATTCGCTTTTCCTAGTTGATAGTCAATAACAAGCTCATAATCTTTCAATAACTCCAACCATCTTCGCTGTCTCAAATTCAAGTCTTTTTGTGACATCAAGTATTTTAGACTTTTGTGATCGGTATATACTCGGCACTTTTCACCATACAAATAATGTCGCCAAATCTTCAAAGCAAACACCACTGCAGCCAATTCCAAATCGTGAGTAGGATAATTCCTCTCATGAGGTTTTAACTGCCTCGAAGCATAAGCCACCACTTTTCCTTCTTGCATAAGTACACACCCCAAACCATTTAGAGAAGCATCACTATACACCACAAATTCTTTACCTAATTCGGGTTGTACCAACACTGGTGCTTCAGTTAATAACTTTTTCAATTCTTCAAAACTCTGTCGACATTCTTCCGTCCATTCAAATTTAACATCCTTTCGGAGTAGTCTAGTCATAGGAGCAGCAATTATAGAAAATCCATTTACAAACCGCCGATAATACCCAGCTAGCCCCAAGAAACTTCTAACTTCAGTTACGTTTTTCGGTGGTTTCCAATCAACAATGGCTGAAATTTTACTAGGATCAACCCGTATACCATCACCTGAAACAATATGACCCAAAAATCCTACTTCCCGGAGCCAAAATTCACTTTTGCTAAACTTAGCATACAGCTGCTTATCTCTCAAAGTTTGCAAAACTATCCTCAAATGCTAAGCATGCTCTGTCTCATCTTTTGAATAAATTAAAATATCATCTATAAACACCACAACAAATCTGTCCAAGTATGGCCAAAATATGCGATTCATTAAATCCATAAACACAGCAGAAGCATTTGTCAACCCGAATGGCATAACTAAAAATTCATAATGACCGTACCTTGTTCTAAAAGCAGTTTTAGGCACATCCGACTCCTTTACCCGCAGTTGGTAATACCCAGATCTCAAGTCAATCTTTGAAAACCATGTCGCTCCTTTTAGCTGATCAAACAAATCATCAATTCTTGGCAACGGATATTTGTTTTTGATTGTCACCTTGTTTAACTGCCGATAATCAACACACAACCTCATAGAACCATCCTTCTTTTTCACAAATAACACGGGAGCACCCCAAGGTGAAAAACTCGGTCTCACAAAACCTTTATCAGTCAACTCTTGCAACTGCGAATTTAATTCCTTCAACTCAGCTGGTGCCATTCTATACGGAGCAATCAAAATCGGAGCTGTTCCCGGTATCAAATCAATACCAAATTCTACTTCCCTGACTGGAGGCAAACCCGGCAATTCTTCTGGAAATACGTCCACAAATTCACACACAACCGGCACTGATTCAACTTGCTTTTCAACTTCTTTTGTATTAATTACATACGCCAAATAAGCTTCATAACCCTTTCTCAGATATCTTTGAACCGACATTGAAGAAATCACACTAGGCAATGCCTCTGATTTATCTGATTCAACCCGCAGAGTTTCACCATTTTCACACTTTAATTCTATAACCTTTTCTTTGCAATTTATTTTAGCATCATGCAATGTCAACCAATCCATACCCAAAATAACATCAAACTCATCAAACGGCAACAACATCAAGTCGGCCGGAAAGTAATAGTCCCGAATCATTAAAGGACATTTCTTACATACTTTATCAACAGTCACACATTTGCCTAACAGATTCGACACTCTAATCATAAATTCTGTGTTCTGAACAGGTATATTCATACTAGACACCAATTTCATGCACACATATGAATGAGTAGAACCAGGATCAATCAAAGCAATAACATTAACATTATAGAGAGAAAGTGTACCGGTAATCACATCAGGTGAGGAAGCATCTTCACGCGCTTTAATAGCATAAGTTCTAGCCGGAGCCCTTCCTTCAGGTCTAACCGGTGCATCCCTGGCTACATTCTTACTGCTTGTTTCGCTTCCAGCTTTTCTCGGATACCTTCCCCTCGAGTCTGTACCACTAGCTTTTACATTCTGAAATTTTTCTTTCTCAGCTCTCTCTGGGCAGTCTATAATAAAATGATCTGGAGAACCACATCGAAAACATTCATTTGCTCTACACGGACCAAAATGATTTCTACCACACCGCTGGCACTCGGGTTTAATAAATCTCGAGTTCCCTACACTGGCTGCAGAAGTATTTTGAGATTTAGGACCCACATTTTGCTTCTTATAATTCCCATATGATTGTCCAGCTGAAGCTTGGGAACGAGGATTCATATTCCTTGACTTTTTAGGTTGCTGTGAAAATGAACTACTCATCGGTCTTTTCTTCCAATTTCTAGTCTCAGCCTCTACCTTTTTCTTTTCTTTAAGTAGTTCTTCAGCCATGCAAGCTCGATCAACCAGTACTACCATTTCTTTTAGTTCAAGGATCCCGACAAATACTTTAATGTCTTCGTTGAGCCCGTCTTCAAATCGTCGGCACATCTTGGCTTCTGTAGGAACATATTCCCTGGCATACTTACTCAATCGAACAAACTCTCTTTCATATTCTGAGACTGTCATATTACCTTGCTTCAGCTCAAGAAACTCTTTACATTTCTGATCAATAAACCTTTCACTAATATATTTCTTCCGAAACTCTTCTTGAAAGAATTCCCAGGTTACCCTCTCTTTCGGTACCACCGAAATCAAAGTCTTCCACCAATTATAGGCTGAATCTCTCAACAAAGATGTAGCACATTTCAAACATTCTTCAGGTGTACAAGATAATTCATCAAATACCCGGATAGAATTTTCAAGCCAAAACTCTGCTTTCTCTGCATCATCATCAATATTTGCTCTAAATTCTTCAGCCCCTTGTTTACGAATTTTGTCAATGGGGTTCTGTGAAATTTTATCATATCCATACCTTGAGGCATCGGGGATACAGTTGAGGAATTGGGGGAGGTGGGGGAGGTCGTACATTTGGGTTCGTACGAACGAACTCAGTGTACCATGCACTCATCATTTGGAGAAAGGCTTCCCGATTCCTTTCTCCTCCTCCCTGACCAACAGTAGGGGGTGGGTTTTCAGTCGGCGCTACTCCTTCAGTCGGAGCTGGCGCATTACTCTCTACTTCATCTGCCACAGCTGGATCGAGATCCATTTACTATATAAAAAAAATTCATTTAAAAATGTCAGAAGTCGTCACACTATCACAATTCATACATATCGCATGTCTAGCAAAATCCGTACATACAACACGTAGTCCGAGAACTAACTAAACCTGCTCTGATATCACTAAATGTAACGCCCCCACGCCTGAGACCGTCGCCGGAGTCGAGTATGAGGTGTTACTAAGCTTAATTTAACATATTTAGAACTTTGGATTATTTATTTCTACATTCACAGCTTTTAAGCTACTTGCATCACAGTCACAAGAAAAATCATATCTCAAGTTACGAAACTCAAAATCAAGATCCGTAAATTTTCCATAAATCTAGACTCATATACCTATCTACTAATTTTTTCTAGAATTTTTGGTTTGGAAAATTAGTACATTTTATTAGTTAAATTTACCCCTGTTTCAGGACTTGACTGGTCTGACCTCTGTTTACTACGAACCACATTTCTCTCTGTAAAAAATCCATATGACTATGAAGTTTATTTCTACTGAAACTAGACTCAATAAGGATTCTGAGAATATAAAATACACTACCTAATTATATCTTTACAATTTATGGTGAATTTCTAAAGTTGGAACAGGGGATTCAGAAACTGCTATGACCCTGTTTTACTAAAATTCAAATATCTTGTAACATATAATTCTTTTACCTGTTTCATTTGTTTCATGTGAAACTAGACATAATAAGCTTCAATTTGATATGTAGTCCATCATCAAGTTCAATTTATATGATTTTTAGTAAATTTTTAAACTCACGTCAGTGTTGCTGTAGTATTCTGTTTATGGCAAATTTCATCCCTTTTATGAGTTTTTATGCACTAAGTATCTTAATAATTTTCCTTAACATCAAATATAATCTAAACTAAATATTTTCATAATTTATCATTATCAAGCATTTCCTCAACCATTCCATCACCATACCATAAGATCATTTACACAAAAAAAGTATATTGCTATACATGCCATACTTAAATTTACAAGCCATTACCAAAAGTCTTCCGGATAGTGTGACTGAGCCTTCGACCTATCCCGACTCCTGAGCTGGCTTGTCCAAAACTACAATGAGTAAGAAGGAGGGAGTAAGCATAAATGCTTAGTAAGCTCATATGCAAATAATAAGTAACATAACAAACAGTCATACCAATCAACATTAGCATGTATCACTAAAACACATATCACATTTTTAATCATTTTTCATCATCTTATTACCTTATCGTGGTTGTATCAATACTCAACCCGAGGGTTAAATACATACCTGTCCAAAATATCCATTTCACATCACTTACCAATACGTCTCTTTACATCTCGAATATTCCTCCATTTGAGTAGAACTTTACCCGTTGAACACATCGGAATATAATTCGGATACATGGATAACTTGCACATAAGTGCCATATATGCAATCAAGCAATCATGTAACTCGCCCATAAGCGAACTCGGACTCAACTCAATGAGCTCGGGCGTTCACATCCATAAGTGAACTCGGACTCAACTCAACGAGTTCGGATGCCTAGCTACATCTCACGAACTCGGACTCAACTCAACGAGTTCGGACATTCGCATCCATAAGTGAACTCGGACTCAACTCAACGAGTCGGATGCTCAACCATCCTAGTGACATGTCACTTGTATCCTAATCTATTCCTAGGGTTCAAACGGGCTTTTTCCTCGAACACTTATCCTTGCCGTCTTCCGTAGAATGCCGAAATCAATACTCGGTAACAATTATATTTAACAAGTAGTTCACATAATTTACATTTTTATTTGAAATTAACCACAAAGCATACATTTCATAATAAAATTCAGCATAACATATAATTAACATCAATAACTTAAAAATAACCATTATGCTACATTATTTACACATGAACTTACCTTGGTACCAAAATACAAAGATTTTGCAATTTAGTCCACAATCTTTTCTTTTCCTCGATTGAGGTCGATTCCACGTCTTTCTTGATCTAAAATAACACATTTAGCTTATTTAATACTCACATTATCAAATTAATCCTTAACTCAAATTTTGGCAAAATTACAATTTTACCCTAAACTTTTACATATTTACATTTTTGCCCCTAGGCTCGGGATTAACATTTATTCCTTATTCATATGTTTTACAACATGCTGATCACTTTTCTCTTCCATGGAAACATCAAATTCTCACTCTAACATGTACTTGTGACTATTAGGTATTTTTACCGATTAAACCCTTTTTCTCGTTTTTGCTTAAAATCGAGTAGTACAAGTTGTCTAACATAATTTAAAACCTCATATTCTATCATAAAACATCAAAATACACAAATTTCACCTATGGGTATTTTTCCAAA
Source organism: Gossypium hirsutum (assembly GCF_007990345.1). Classification (NCBI taxonomy): domain Eukaryota; kingdom Viridiplantae; phylum Streptophyta; class Magnoliopsida; order Malvales; family Malvaceae; genus Gossypium; species Gossypium hirsutum. The sequence continues at coordinate 87,498,166 of NC_053434.1, read as the reverse complement.
TATAAACCCTAGGTTAAATTATTGCTAACATAAGCTTTATCGAGTTACCGGGATCTCAAAAACGTAAAAATCATTAAAAACGGGGCTTGGAATCACTTACTATGGAGCTTGGAAGCTTGAAACAAACCCTAGCTATGGAGAACCCTTGAAATTTCAGCCTAATGAAGAAGATGGACAAAAATTGGCTTTTAATTTTGTTTTTAATTCATTTTAATAACTAAATGACCAAAATACCCTTACTACTAAACTTTCCAAAAATTCCTTCCATGTCCTAATTTTGTCCATGAACTTAAAATTGGTCAAATTTCTATTTAAGACCTCCTCATTAATATTCCAAAACAATTTCATACTAAAAACTTCTAGAATGCAAGTTTTGCAACTTATTCGATTTAGTCCCTATTTTCAATTTAAGCACTTTAGGCATAGAATTTCATCACGAAATTTTCACACAATCATGCAATCATATCATAAACCTCAAAATAATTATAAAATAATTATTTCTATCTCGGATTTATGGTCACAAAACCACTATTCCGATTAGGCCCTAATTCGGGATATTACAACTCTCCCCCCTTTAAGGATTTTCGTCCTCGAAAATCTTACCGGTAAATAGATGTGGGTATTGATTTCTCATAGTTTCTTCGGATTCCCATGTAGCTTCTTCTACTCCATGCCTTTGCCACAACACCTTCACAAGTGCAACATTTTTATTCCTTAGTTGTTTGACATCTCGAGCTAAAATCTTAATCGGTTCTTCTTCGTAGGTCATATCTGGTTGTAGTTCAATTTCTGTCGGTGAAAATACATGTGAAGGATCCGAACGATACCGACGTAACATAGATACGTGGAACACATCATGAATCTTCTCTAATTCAGGTGGTAATGCTAGCCGATATGCTACCGGTCTAACTTTTTCAATTACTTCATACGGCCCAAAAAAACGCGGACTTAATTTGCCCTTCCGTCCAAATCTAAGGACTTTCCTCCACGGAGTCACCTTTAAAAATACTTTATCACCAACTTGAAATTCAATGTCCTTTCGCTTTAGGTCTGCATAAGATTTCTGTCTATCTGAAGCAGCTTTCAAATAATCTCGAATTATCTTCACTTTTTCTTCAGTTTCTTTTATTAGATCAACTCCATAAATCTGATTTTCCTTGAGTTCAGTCCAATACAATGGCGTTCGACACTTACGACCATATAATGCTTCATAAGGTGCCATTTTCAAGCTCGTCTGATAACTATTATTGTAAGCAAATTCCACCAACGGTAAGTATCTTTCCCAACTTCCTTGAAATTCCAATACACAACATCTAAGCATATCTTCAAGAATCTGAATTATTCTTTCTGATTGTCCATCAGTTTGTGGATGAAAAGCAGTACTGAAATTAAACTTCGTACCTAACGCGTCTTGCAACTTTTGCCAAAACCGCGAGGTAAACCTTGGATCTCTACCTGAAATAATCGATAATGGTATTCCGTGTAATCTAACAATTTCTCTAATATACAGTTCAGCCAACTTGTTAAGAGAATAATCCGTACGTACCGGGATAAAATGAGCCGACTTAGTTAATCTGTCAACTATTACCCAGATGGCATTTTTCTTTCCCAGAGTCAATGGCAATCCTGAAACAAAATCCATAGTAATCCGATCCCATTTCCATTCAGGAACCATAATAGGCTGGAGTAATCCTGAAGGCACTTGGTGTTCAGCTTTCACCTGTTGACAAATTAAGCATTTGGACACAAACTCTGATATATCTCTTTTCATTCCATTCCACCAATACATTTTCTTCAAGTCATTATACATTTTCGTACTACCCGGATGAATCGAGAAATAACCACTATGTGCTTCCTGTAGGATCTTTTGAATCAATTCCTCATTCTTCGGTACACAAATCCGATCTTTAAACATTAAGCACCCATCAGAACCAATTCTGAAATCTAATCCCGTATCAGCTTCACACTGTTTTCTTTTGGCTAGCAAATCTTGATCATTTTTCTGAGTTTCAGAAATCTCTTGTAAAAACATCGGTCTTGCTCTTAACTCTGCTAGAATCGAACCGTCATCTGCCATTTTCAACTGAGTGTTCATAACTCTCAAAGCAAACAACAACTTTCTACGTAAAGCATCGGCAACCACATTCGCTTTTCCCAGTTGATAGTCAATAACAAGCTCATAATCTTTCAATAACTCCAACCATCTTCGCTGTCTCAAATTCAAGTCTTTTTGTGACATCAAGTATTTTAGACTTTTGTGATCGGTATATACTTGGCACTTTTCACCATACAAATAATGTCGCCAAATCTTCAAAGCAAACACCACTGCAGCCAATTCCAAATCGTGAGTAGGATAATTCCTCTCATGAGGTTTTAACTGCCTCGAAGCATAAGCCACCACTTTTCCTTCTTGCATGAGTACACACCCCAAACCATTTAGAGAAGCATCACTATACACCACAAATTCTTTACCTAATTCGGGTTGTACCAACACTGGTGCTTCAGTTAATAACTTTTTCAATTCTTCAAAACTCTGTTGACATTCTTCCGTCCATTCAAATTTAACATCCTTTCGGAGTAGTCTAGTCGTAGGAGCAGCAATTATAGAAAATCCATTTACAAACCGCCGATAATACCCAGCTAGCCCCAAGAAACTTCTAACTTCAGTTATGTTTTTCGGTGGTTTCCAATCAACAATGGCTGAAATTTTACTAGGATCAACCCGTATACCATCACCTGAAACAATATGACCCAAAAATCCAACTTCCCAGAGCCAAAATTCACTTTTACTAAACTTAGCATACAGCTGCTTATCTCTCAAAGTTTGCAAAACTATCCTCAAATGCTCAGCATGCTCTGTCTCATCTTTTGAATAAATTAAAATATCTTCTATAAACACCACAACAAATCTGTCCAAGTATGGCCGAAATATGCGATTCATTAAATCCATAAACACAGCAGGAGCATTTGTCAACCCGAATGGCATAACTAAAAATTCATAATGACCGTACCTTGTTCTAAAAGCAGTTTTAGGCACATCCGACTCCTTTACCCACAGTTGGTAATACCCAGATCTCAAGTCAATCTTTGAAAACCATGTCGCTCCTTTTAGCTGATCAAACAAATCATTAATTCTTGGCAACGGATACTTGTTTTTGATTGTCACCTTGTTTAACTGCCGATAATCAACACACAACCTCATAGAACCATCCTTCTTTTTCACAAATAACACAGGAGCACCCCAAGGTGAAAAACTCGGTCTCACAAAACCTTTATCAGTCAACTCTTGCAACTGCGAATTTAATTCCTTCAACTCTGCTGGTGCCATTCTATACGGAGCAATCGAAATCGGAGCTGTTCCCGGTATCAAATCAATACCAAATTCTACTTCCCTGACTGGAGGCAAACCCGACAATTCTTCTGGAAATACGTCCACAAATTCACACACAACTGGCACTGATTCAACTTGCTTTTCAACTTCTTTTGCATTAATTACATACGCCAAATAAGCTTCATAACCCTTTCTCAGATATCTTTGAGCCGACATTGAAGAAATCACACTAGGCAATGCCTCTGATTTATCTGATTCAACCCGCAGAGTTTCACCATTTTCACACTTTAATTCTATAACCTTTTCTTTGCAATTTATTTTAGCATCATTCAATGTCAACCAATCCATACCCAAAATAACATCAAACTCATCAAACGACAACAACATCAAGTCGGCCGGAAAGTAATGATCCCGAATCATTAAAGGACATTTCTTACATACTTTATCAACAGTCACACATTTGCCTAACGGATTCGACACTCTAATCATAAATTCTGTGTTCTCAACAGGTATTTCATACTAGACACCAATTTCATGCACACATATGAATGAGTAGAACCAGGATCAATCAAAGCAATAACATTAACATTATAGAGAGAAAGTGTACCGGTAATCACATCAGGTGAGGAAGCATCTTCACGCGCTTTAATAGCATAAGTTCTAGCCGGAGCCCTTCCTTCAGGTCTAACCGGTGCATCCCTGGCTACATTATTACTGCTTGTTTCACTTCCAGCTTTTCTCGGATACCTTCCCCTCGAGTCTGCACCACTAGCTTTTACATTCTGAAATTTTTCTTTCTCAGCTCTCTCTGGGCAGTCTCTAATAAAATGATCCGAAGAACCACATCGAAAACATTTATTTGCTCTGCACGGACCAAAATGATTTCTACCACACCGCTGGCACTCGGGTTTAATAAATCTCGAGTTCCCTACACTGGCTGCAGAAGTATTCTGAGATTTAGGACCCACATTTTCCTTCTTATAATTCCCATATGATTGTCCAGCTGAAGCTTGGAAACGAGGATTCATATTCCTTGACTTTCTAGGTTGCTGTGAAAATGAACTACTCATCGGTCTTTTCTTCTAATTTCTAGTCTCAGCCTCTACCTTTTTCTTTTCTTTAAGTAGTTCTTCAGCCTTGCAAGCTCGATCAACTAGTACTACCATTTCTTTTAGTTCAAGGATCCCGACAAATACTTTAATGTCTTCGTTGAGCCCGTCTTCAAATCGTCGACACATCTTGGCTTCTGTAGGAACATATTCCCTGGCATACTTACTCAATCGAACAAACTCTCTTTCATATTCTGAGACTGTCATATTACCTTGCTTCAGCTCAAGAAACTCTTTACATTTCTGATCAATAAACCTTTCACTAATATATTTCTTCCGAAACTCTTCTTGAAAGAATTCCCAGGTTACCCTCTCTTTCGGTACCACCGAAATCAAAGTCTTCCACCAATTATAGGCTGAATCTCTCAACAAAGATGTAGCACATTTCAAGCATTCTTCAGGTGTACAAGATAATTCATCAAATACCCGGATAGAATTTTCAAGCCTGAACTCTGCTTTCTCTGCATCATCATCAATATTTGCTCTAAATTCTTCAGCCCCTTGTTTACGAATTCTGTCAATGGGGGTTCTGTGAAATTTTATCATATCCATACCTTGAGGCATCGGGGATACAGGTTGAGGAATTGGGGGAGGTGGGGGAGGTCGTACATTTGGGTTCGTACGAACGAACTCAGTGTACCATGCACTCATCATTTGGAGAAAGGCTTCCCGATCCCTTTCTCCTCCTCCCTGACCAACAGTAGGGGGTGGGTTTTCAGTCGGCGCTGCTCCTTCAGCCGGAGCTGGCGTATTACTCTCTACTTCATCTGCCACAGCTGGATCGGGATCCATTTACTATATAAAAAAATTCATTTAAAAATGTCAGAAGTCGTCACACTATCACAATTCATACATATCGCATGTATAGCAAAATCCGTACATACAACACGTAGTCCGAGAACCGACTAAACCTGCTCTGATACCACTAAATGTAACGCCCCCACGCCCGAGACCGTCGCCGGAGTCGAGTATGAGGTGTTACTAAGCTTAATTTAACATATTTAGAACTTTGGATTATTTATTTCTACATTCACAGCTTTTAAGCTACTTGCATCACAGTCACAAGAAAAATCATATCTCGAGTTACGAAACTCGAAATCAAGATCCGTAAATTTTTCCTAAATCTAGACTCATATACCTATCTAATAATTTGTTTCTAGAATTTTTGGTTGGGAAATTAGTAAATTTTATTAGTTAAAGTTACCCCTATTTTAGGACTTGACTGGTCTGACCTCTGTTTACTACGAACCACATTTCTCTCTGTAAAAAATCCATATGACTATGAGGTTTGTTTCTACTGAAACTAGACTCAATAAGGATTCTGAGAATATAAAATACACTACCTAATTATATCTTTACAATTTATGGTGAATTTCTAAAGTTGGAACAGGGGATTCAGAAACTGCTATGACCCTGTTTTACTAAAATTCAAATATCTTGTAACATATAATTCCTTTACCTGTTTCATTTGTTTCATGTGAAACTAGACATAATAAACTTCAATTTGATATGTAGTCCATCACCAAGTTCAATTTCTATAATTTTTAGTAAATCTTTAAACTCGCGTCAGTGTTGCTGCAGTATTCTGTTTAGGGCAAATTTCATCCCTTTTATGAGTTTTTATGCACTAAGTATCTTAATAATTTTCCTTAACATCAAATATAATCTAAACTAAATATTTTCATAATTTATCATTATCAAGCATTTCCTCAACCATTCCATCACCATACCATAAGATCATTTACACAAAAAAATATATTGCTATACATGCCATACTTAAATTTACAAGCCATTACCAAAAGTCTTCCGGATAGTGTGACTGAGCCTTCGACCTATCCCGACTCCTGAGCTGGCTTGTCCAAAACTACAATGACTAAGAAGGAGGGAGTAAGCATAAATGCTTAGTAAGTTCATATGCAAATAATAAGTAACATAACAAACAGTCATACCAATCAACATTAGCATGTATCACTAAAACACATATCACATTTTTAATCATTTTTCATCATCTTATTACCTTATCGTGGTTGTATCAATACTCAACCCGAGGGTTAAATACATACCTGTCCAAAATATCCATTTCACATCACTTACCAATACGTCTCTTTACATCTCGAATATTCCTCCATTTGAGTAGAACTTTACCCGTTGAACACATCGGAATATAATTCGGATACATGGATAACTTGCACATAAGTGCCATATATGCAATCAAGCAATCATGTAACTCGCCCATAAGCGAACTCGGACTCAACTCAACGAGCTCGAGCGTTCGCATCCATAAGTGAACTCGGACTCAACTCAACGAGTTCGGATGCCTAGTTACATCTCACGAACTCGGACTCAACTCAACGAGTTCGGACATTTGCATCCATAAGTGAACTCGGACTCAACTCAACGAGTTCGGATGCTCAACCATCCTAGTGACATGTCACTTGTATCCTAATCTATTCCTAGGGTTCAAACGGGCTTTTTCCTCGAACACTTATCCTTGCCGTCTTCCGTAGAATGCTGAAATCAATACTCGGTAACAATTATATTTAACAAGTAGTTCACATAATTTACATTTTTATTTGAAATTAACCACAAAGCATACATTTCATAATAAAATTTAGCATAACATATAATTAACATCAATAACTTAAAAATAACCATTATGCTACATTATTTACACATGAACTTACCTTGGTACCAAAATACAAAGATTTTGCAATTTAGTCCACAATCTTTTCTTTTCCTCGATTGAGGTCGATTCCATGTCTTTCTTGATCTAAAATAACACATTTAGCTTATTTAATACTCACATTATCAAATTAATCCTTAACTCAAATTTTGGCAAAATTACAATTTTACCCCTAAACTTTTACATATTTACATTTTTGCCCCTAGGCTCGGGATTAAAATTTATTCCTTATTCTTATGTTTTACAACATGCTGATCACTTTTCTCTTCTATGGCAACATCAAATTCTCACTCTAACATGTACTTGTGACTATTAGGTATTTTTACCGATTAAGCCCTTTTACTCGTTTTTGCTTAAAATCGAGTAGTACAAGTTGTCTAACATAATTTAAAACCTCATATTCTATCATAAAACATCAAAATACACCAATTTCACCTATGGTTATTTTTCCAAATATAAACCCTAGGTTAAATTATTGCTAACATAAGCTTTATCGAGTTACCGGGATCTTAAAAACGTAAAATCATTAAAAACGGGGCTTGGAATCACTTACTATGGAGATTGGAAGCTTGAAACAAACCCTAGCTATGGAGAACCCTTGAAATTTCGGCCTAATGAAGAAGATGGACAAAAATTGGCTTTTAATTTTGTTTTTAATTCATTTTAATAACTAAATGACCAAAATACCCTTACTACTAAACTTTCCAAAAATTCCTTCCATGTCTTAATTTTGTCCATGAACTTAAAATTGGTCAAATTTCTATTTAAGACCTCCTCATTAATATTCCAAAACAATTTCATACTAAAAACTTCTAGAATGCAAGTTTTGCAACTTATTCGATTTAGTCCCTACTTTCAATTTAAGCACTTTAGGCATAGAATTTCATCACGAAATTTTCACACAATCATGCAATCATATCATAAACCTCAAAATAATTATAAAATAATTATTTCTATCTTGGATTTATGGTCACGAAACCACTATTCCGATTAGGCCCTAATTCGGATATTACAACTCCCCCCTTTAAGGATTTTCGTCCTCGAAATCTTACCGGTAAATAGATGTGGGTATTGATTTCTCATAGTTTCTTCGGATTCCATGTAGCTTCTTCTACTCCATGCCTTTGCCACAACACCTTCACAAGTGCAACATTTTTATTCCTTAGTTGTTTGACCTCTCGAGCTAAAATCTTAATCAGTTCTTCTTCGTAGGTCATATCTGGTTGTAGTTCAATTTCTGTCGGTGAAACTGCATGTGAAGGATCCGAACGATACCGACGTAACATAGATACGTGGAACACATCATGAATCTTCTCTAATTCAGGTGGTAATGCTAGCCGATATGCTACCGGTCCAACTTTTTCAATTACTTCATACGGCCCAACAAACGCGGACTTAATTTGCCCTTCCGTCCAAATCTAAGGACTTTCCTCCACAGAGTCACCTTTAAAAATACTTTATCACCAACTTGAAATTCAATGTCCTTTCGCTTTAGGTCTGCATAAGATTTCTGTCTATCTGAAGCAGCTTTCAAATAATCTCGAATTATCTTCACTTTTTTTCAGTTTCTTTTATTAGATCAACTCCATAAATCTGATTTTCCTTGAGTTCAGTCCAATACAATGGCGTTCGACACTTACGACCATATAATGCTTCATAAGGTGCCATTTTCAAGCTCGTCTAATAACTATTATTGTAAGCAAATTCCACCAACGGTAAGTATCTTTCCCAACTTCCTTGAAATTCCAATACACAACATCTAAGCATATCTTCAAGAATCTGAATTATTCTTTCTGATTGTCCATCAGTTTGTGGATGAAAAGTAGTACAGAAATATAACTTCGTACCTAACGCATAATGCAACTTTTTCCAAAACCGCGAGGTAAACCTTGGATCTCTATCTGAAATAATCGATAATGGTATTCCGTGTAATCTAACAATTTCTCTAATATACAGTTCAGCCAACTTGTTAAGAGAATAATCCGTACGTACCGGGATAATGAGCCGACTGTTATCGTCACTTCGATGATCTTCTTCAGTAATGCACCTGAAGAATCTGTATGATCATTCCATTCAGACCATAATAGGCTGGAGTAATCCTGAAGGCACTTGGTGTTCAGCTTTCACCTGTTGACAAATTAAGCATTTGGACACAAACTCTGATATATCTCTTTCATTCCATTCCACCAATTCATTTTCTTCAAGTCATTATACATTTTCGTACTACCCGGATGAATCGAGAAATAACCACTATGTGCTTCCTGTAGGATCTTTTGAATCAATTCCTCATTCTTCGGTACACAATCCGATCTTTAAACATTAAGCACCCATCAGAACCAATTCTGAATCTGATCCCGTATCAGCTTCACACTGTTTTCTTTTGGCTAGCAAATCTTGATCATTTTTCTGAGTTTCAGAAATCTCTTGTAAAACATCGGTCTTGCTTTTAACTCTGCTAGAATCGAACCGTCATCTGACATTTTCAACTGAGTGTTCATAACTCTCAAGCAAACAACAACTTTCTACTTAAAGCATCGGCAAGCACATTCGCTTTTCCCAGTTGATAGTCAATAACAAGCTCATAATCTTTCAATAACTCCAACCATCTTCGCTGTCTCAAATTCAAGTCTTTTTGTGACATCAAGTATTTTAGACTTTTGTGATCGGTATATACTCGGCACTTTTCACCATACAAATAATGTCGCCAAATCTTCAAAGCAAACACCACTGCAGCCAATTCCAAATCGTGAGTAGGATAATTCCTCTCATGAGTTTTAACTGCTCGAAGCATAAGCCACCACTTCCTCTGATGAGAACACCCCAACATTAAAGCATCACTATACACCCAATTCTTTACCTAATTCGGGTGTACCACTGGTGCATTAATAACTTTTTCAATTCTCAAACCTGGACATTCTTCCGTCCATTCAATTTAACACCTTTCGGAGTAGTTATCAAGGCAATTATAGAATCCATTTATTAACCCGAAACTTC